>NC_053495.1:210575080-210635080 GCF_905171775.1 Rana temporaria | reverse complement strand
ATGTGGATACAATGTATAGAGGGGATATATGTGGATACAATGTATAGAGGGAGATATATGTGGATACAATGTATAGAGGGGATATATGTGGATACAATGTATAGAGGGGATATATGTGGATACAATGTATAGAGGGGGATATATGTGGATACAATGTATAGAGGGGGAGATATGTGGATACAATGTATAGAGAGGGATATATGTGGATACAATGTATAGAGAGGGGATATATGTGGATACAATGTATAGAGAGGGGATATATGTGGATACAATGTATAGAGGGAGATATATGTGGATACAATGTATAGAGGGGGATATATGTGGATACAATGTATAGAGAGGGGGATATATGTGGATACAATGTATAGAGAGGGGGATATATGTGGATACAATGTATAGAGGAGATATATGTGGATACAATGTATAGAGAGGGGGATATGTGTGGATACAATGTATAGAGAGGGGGATATATGTGGATACAATGTATAGAGAGGGGATATATGTGGATACAATGTATAGAGGGAGATATATGTGGATACAATGTATAGAGGGGGATATATGTGGATACAATGTATAGAGGGGATATATGTGGATACAATGTATAGAGGGGATATATGTGGATACAATGTATAGAGGGAGATATATGTGGATACAATGTATAGAGGGGGATATATGTGGATACAATGTATAGAGGGAGATATATGTGGATACAATGTATAGAGAGGGGGATATATGTGGATACAATGTATAGAGAGGGATATATGTGGATACAATGTATAGAGGGGATATATGTGGATACAATGTATAGAGGGGGGATATGTGGATACAATGTATAGAGAGGGGGATATATGTGGATACAATGTATAGAGAGATATATGTGGATACAAGGTATAGAGAGGGGATATATGTGGATACAATGTATAGAGGGGGATATATGTGGATACAATGTATAGAGAGGGGGATATATGTGGATACAATGTATAGAGAGGGGGATATATGTGGATACAATGTATAGAGAGGGGGATATATGTGGATACAATGTATAGAGAGGGATATATGTGGATACAATGTATAGAGAGGGGGATATATGTGGATACAATGTATAGAGAGGGGGATATATGTGGATACAATGTATAGAGAGGGGGATATATGTGGATACAATGTATAGAGAGGGGGATATATGTGGATACAATGTATAGAGAGGGATATATGTGGATACAATGTATAGAGAGGGGGATATATGTGGATACAATGTATAGAGAGGGGGATATATGTGGATACAATGTATAGAGAGGGGGATATATGTGGATACAATGTATAGAGGGGGATATATGTGGATACAATGTATAGAGAGGGGGATATATGTGGATACAATGTATAGAGAGGGGGATATATGTGGATACAATGTATAGAGAGGGGGATATATGTGGATACAATGTATAGAGAGGGGATATATGTGGATACAATGTATAGAGGGAGATATATGTGGATACAATGTATAGAGGGGGATATATGTGGATACAATGTATAGAGGGGATATATGTGGATACAATGTATAGAGAGGGAGATATATGTGGATACAATGTATAGAGAGGGATATATGTGGATACAATGTATAGAGGGGATATATGTGGATACAATGTATAGAGAGGGAGATATATGTGGATACAATGTATAGAGAGGGATATATGTGGATACAATGTATAGAGGGGGATATATGTGGATACAATGTATAGAGGGGGATATATGTGGATACAATGTATAGAGGGGATATATGTGGATACAATGTATAGAGGGGATATATGTGGATACAATGTATAGAGGGGGATATATGTGGATACAATGTATAGAGGGGATATATGTGGATACAATGTATAGAGGGGGATATATGTGGATACAATGTATAGAGAGGGGGATATATGTGGATACAATGTATAGAGGGGGGATATATGTGGATACAATGTATAGAGGGGATATATGTGGATACAATGTATAGAGGGGGATATATGTGGATACAATGTATAGAGAGGGGGATATATGTGGATACAATGTATAGAGGGGGGATATATGTGGATACAATGTATAGAGAGGGATATATGTGGATACAATGTATAGAGGGGGGATATATGTGGATACAATGTATAGAGGGGGATATATGTGGATACAATGTATAGAGGGAGATATATGTGGATACAATGTATAGAGGGGGATATATGTGGATACAATGTATAGAGAGGGGGATATATGTGGATACAATGTATAGAGGGAGATATATGTGGATACAATGTATAGAGGGAGATATATGTGGATACAATGTATAGAGGGGGATATATGTGGATACAATGTATAGAGAGAGATATATGTGGATACAATGTATAGAGGGGGATATATGTGGATACAATGTATAGAGAGGGGGATATATGTGGATACAATGTATAGAGGGAGATATATGTGGATACAATGTATAGAGGGAGATATATGTGGATACAATGTATAGAGGGAGATATATGTGGATACAATGTATAGAGGGATATATGTGGATACAATGTATAGAGGGGGATATATGTGGATACAATGTATAGAGAGAGATATATGTGGATACAATGTATAGAGGGGGATATATGTGGATACAATGTATAGAGAGGGGATATATGTGGATACAATGTATAGAGGGAGATATATGTGGATACAATGTATAGAGGGGGATATATGTGGATACAATGTATAGAGAGGGGGATATATGTGGATACAATGTATAGAGAGGGGGATATATGTGGATACAATGTATAGAGAGGGGGATATATGTGGATACAATGTATAGAGAGGGGATATATGTGGATACAATGTATAGAGAGGGGATATATGTGGATACAATGTATAGAGGGGGATATATGTGGATACAATGTATAGAGAGGGGATATATGTGGATACAATGTATAGAGAGGGGATATATGTGGATACAATGTATAGAGAGGGGATATATGTGGATACAATGTATAGAGAGGGGATATATGTGGATACAATGTATAGAGAGGGGAGATATATGTGGATACAATGTATAGAGGGGGATATATGTGGATACAATGTATAGAGGGGGATATATGTGGATACAATGTATAGAGAGGGGGATATATGTGGATACAATGTATAGAGGGGGATATATGTGGATACAATGTATAGAGGGAGATATATGTGGATACAATGGGGGGGCTCTCTGTACAATGTATTAGGGGATCTATGTGTGTACAAGGGGGTCTTTATACAATATATTGTGTGTGTGGGGGGGGGGGGTCCCTATAAAATATATGGCGGGGGTCTCTATACAATATATTGGGGGGGGGGGGGGGTTTCTCGGCCGCAGACAGAACAATACCCGGAGGCCGGGGCTCGGATGGTGTCGGGCGGAGGATCGGATGGAGATGGCGGCGGGTGTGCGGAGGACTCACCCCGGGTGTCAGCTGCTGCTGCTTCTCCTCCCGTCAGCCCGGAGCCCGGCCAGCTCAGCTCTTCTCCCCCGGGCCGGGCTCATCGTCTCCCGGCCCCGCCCCACGGCGGGTGGACGCTGCACTGTGCGGTGTACACCCGACACACAGCCACAATCCGCCCGAACCCCCCGATATTCCAGCCAGACACTACGGAGAGCCGGAGCGATCATAGAGGAGGAGCGGGAGGACCCGAACCCTCCCCCTCTCCCCCCATCATCTCCCCTCCCTATCATTGGATTACACACAGGACCCCCATCATCCACCACTACTACCACCCCCATCGTCTCCCCTCCCATCTCCTCTCTATCCTCTCCCTATCATCCACTACTACTACCCCCCCCATCATCACCCCTCCCATCTCCATCCTCTCCCCTCCCCATCATTGGAATACAGACAGGACCCCCATCATCCACTACAACTACCACCCCCATCATCACCCCTCCCATCTCCACCCTCTCCCTATCATCCACTACTACTACCCCCCCCCCCCCGATCATCACCCCTCCCATCTCCATCCTCTCCCCATCATCCACTACTACTACCACCCCCATCATCACCCCTCCCATCTCCATCCTCTCCCTATCATCCGCTACTACTACCCCCCCCCCATCATCACCCCTCCCATCTCCATCCTCTCCCTATCATCTACTACTACTACCCCCCCCCCCCCATCATCACCCCTCCCATCTCCATCCTCTCCCCTCCCCATCATTGGAATACAGACAGGACCCCCATCATCCACTACTACTACTACCTCCCCCATCATCACTCCCCCCATCTCCATCCTCTCCCTATCATCCACTACTACTACCACCCCCATCATCACCCCTCCCATCTCCATCCTCTCCCCTCCCCATCATAGGAATACAGACAGGGCCCCCATCATCCACTACAACTACCACCCCCATCATCACCCCTCCCATCTCCATCCTCTCCCTATCATCCACTACTACTACCCCCATCATCACCCCTCCCTTCTCCATCCTCTCCCTATCATCCACTACTACTACCCCCCCCCCCATCATCACCCCTCCCATCTCCATCCTCTCCCTATCATCTACTACTACTACCCCCCCCATCATGACCCCTCCCATCTCCATCCTCTCCCTATCATCTCCCCTCCCCATCATTGGATTGCAGACAGGACCCCCATAATCCAATACTACTACCACCTCCATCATCACCCCTCCCCTCTCCATCCTCTCCCATCTCCATCCTCTCTTTATCATCTGCCCTCCCCATCGCAGTGTTTCTCAATTCCAGTCCTCAGGCCCCCCCAACAGGTCAGGTTTTCAGGATTTCCATTATTTTGCACAGGTGATTTGATCAGTTTCACTGCCTGAGGCTGGGTTCACACTACTACACTACTTTCATCCTACTTTGCTCTGTGTTCAATGTTTCCCTATGAGAGCGTCTTGTAGCGTCCTACACAAGTCGGTCCGACTTTGAAAATGCTCCCTGTACTACTTTTGGTCCTACATTGATCCTACTTCAGGCCCATTGAATATCATTGAAGTCGGACCAAAGTAGTATCCTGTTCATGAAAGTAGGATGGATGTAGGACCAATGTAGGATAAATGTAGGACCAATGTAGCAGAGCAAAGTAGGATGGAAGTAGTGTAGTAGTGTGAACCCAGCCTCAGCAATCACCACAGCCTTTTCATCTGAGTGAAAACCGGACCTGTTGGGGGGGCCTGAGGACTGGAATTGAGAAAAACTTGATTACAGACAGGACCCCCATCATCCACTACAACTACCACCCCCATCATCACCCCTCCCATCTCCATCCTCTCCCTATCATCCACTACTACTATTACCCCCATCATCACCCCTCCCATCTCCATCCTCTCCCTATCATCCACTACTACTACTACCCCCCATCATCACCCCTCCCATCTCTATCCTCTCCCTATCATCCACTACTACTACCCCCATCATCACCCCTCCCATCTTCATCCTCTCCCCATCATCCACTACTACTACCACCCCCATCATCACCCCTCCCATCTCCATCCTCTCCCTATCATCCACTACTACTACTACTACCCCCATCATCACCCCTCCCATCTCCACCCTCTCCCTATCATCCACTACTACTACTACCCCCATCATCACCCCTCCCATCTCCATCCTCTCCCTATCATCCACTACTACTACTACCCCCATCATCACCCCTCCCATCTCCATCCTCTCCCTATCATCCACTACTACTACCCCCATCATCACCCCTCCCATCTTCATCCTCTCCCCATCATACACTACTACTACCACCCCCATCATCACCCCTCCCATCTCCATCCTCTCCCTATCATCCACTACTACTACCACCCCCATCATCACCCCTCCCATCTCCATCCTTTCCCTATCATCCACTACTACTACTACCCCCATCATCACCCCTCCCATCTCCATCCTCTCCCTATCATCCACTACTACTACTACCCCCATCATCACCCCTCCCATCTTCATCCTCTCCCCATCATCCACTACTACTACCACCACCCCCATCATCACCCCTCCCCTCTCCATCCTCTCCCTATCATCCACTACTACTACCACCCCCCCCATCTCCATCCTCCTCCTCCCATCTCCATCCTCCCATCTCCATCCTATCCCCTCCCCATCATAGGAATACAGACAGGGCCCCCATTATCCACTACAACTACCACCACCCCCATCATCACCCCTCCCCTCTCCATCATCTCCCTATCATCCACTACTACTACCACCCCCCCCCCCATCATCACCCCTCCCCTCTCCATCCTCTCCCTATCATCCACTACTACTACCACCCCCCCCATCTCCATCCTCCTCCACCCCCCCCCCTCCTCCCATCTCCATCCTCTCCCCTCCCCATCATAGGAATACAGACAGGGCCCCCATTATCCACTACAACTACCACCCCCATCATCTCCCCTCCCCATTTCCCCCCATCATCTCCCCTCCCTATCTTTGGATTACAGACAGGACCCCCATCATCCAATACTACTACCACCCCCATCATCACCCCTCCCATCTCCATCCTCTCCCTATCATCCACTACTACTACTACCCCCATCATCACCCCTCCCATCTCCATCCTCTCCCTATCATCCACTACTACTACTACCCCCATCATCACCCCTCCCATCTTCATCCTCTCCCCATCATCCACTACTACTACCACCACCCCCATCATCACCCCTCCCCTCTCCATCCTCTCCCTATCATCCACTACTACTACCACCCCCCCCCCCATCATCACCCCTCCCATCTCCATCCTCTCCCCTCCCCATCATAGGAATACAGACAGGGCCCCCATTATCCACTACAACTACCACCCCCATCATCTCCCCTCCCCATTTCCCCCCATCATCTCCCCTCCCTATCATTGGATTACAGACAGGACCCCCATCATCCAATACTACTACCACCCCCATCATCACCCCTCCCATCTCCATCCTCTCCCTATCATCCACTACTACTACTACCTCCCCCATCATCACCCCTCCCATCTCCATCCTCTCCCTATCATCCACTACTACTACTACCCCCATCATCACCCCTCCCATCTTCATCCTCTCCCCATCATCCACTACTACTACCACCACCCCCATCATCACCCCTCCCCTCTCCATCCTCTCCCTATCATCCACTACTACTACCACCCCCCCCCCCCATCATCACTCCTCCCATCTCCATCCTTTCCCCTCCCCATCATAGGAATATAGGCAGGGCCCCCATTATCCACTACAACTACCACCCCCATCATCTCCCCTCCCCATTTCCCCCCATCATCACCCCTCCCATCTCCATCCTCTCCATATCATCCACTACTACTACTACCATCATCACCCCTCCCATCTCCATCCTCTCCCCATCATCCACTACTACTACCCCCCCCCAATCATCACTCCTCCCATCTCCATCATAGGAATACAGACAGGGCCCCCATCATCCACTACAACTACCACCCCCATCATCACCCCTCCCATCTCCATCCTCTCCCTATCATCCACTACTACTACCCCCATCATCACCCCTCCCATCTCCATCCTCTCCCCCATCATCCACTACTACTAACCCTCCCCCATCATCTCCCCTCCATATCATTGGATTACAGACAGGACCCCCATCATCCAATACTACTATCACCCCCATCATCACCCCTCCCATCTCCATCCTCTCCCTATCATCCACTACTACTACCACCCCCAACATCACCCCTCCCATCTCCATCCTCTCCATATCATCCACTACTACCCCCCCCCCCCCCCATCATCACCCCTCCCATCTCCATCCTCTCCCTATCATCCACTACTACCACCACCATCATCACCCCTCCCACCTCCATCCTCTCCCTATCATCCACTACTAACCCCCCCCCCCCCCCATCATCACTCCTCCCATCTCCATCCTCTCCCCTCCCTATCATTGGATTACAGACAGGACCCCCATCATCCACTACTACTACCACCCCCCCCCCCATCAGCACTTCTCCCATCTCCATCCTCTCCCTATCATCCACTACTACTACCCCCCCCCCCCCCGATCATCACCCCTCCCCATCATAGGAATACAGACAGGACCCCCATCATCCACTACAACTACCACCCCCATCATCACCCCTCCCCTCTCCATCCTCTCCCTATCATCCACTACTACTACCCCCCCCCCCCCCCACATTCACAGAAGATCTGTGATTGGTCTTCCAAAATGTACAAAGAGCAACTTCCCCGCCAAGTTCCTTCACCAACTGTGTGCAAGTCCACCTAGAAGAAGGCAAAGGGGGGGGGGAATAGATTTCTGAAAGCATTTTTTATTAACAGCATTTTTCTGGCCTGAGGTGGGGGGCGCCGGAGCCGAGCACAGCCGAATGGCACCGATCGCAGCCGATCGACACCGTTCGGAAATGCTTGGAAAGACTCAAAAAGACACGGAAATACTCCGTTCCCGAGCCTTCCTGAGGTTTGCCGAGGTCAGCCGAGGTGTCTGCGGTATTGCATGCCATTGAAGTCAATGAGGAACAAATTATCTTCATTTCCATTGACTTCTATAGGGAAACTCGCTTTGATATGCGAGTGCTTTAGATTACGAGCGTTCTCCTGGAACGGATTATCCTCCTTATCCGAGGTTCCCCTGTATATATATATATACTTCAAATACTTGAATTTATGTTTTAAACTGTGAGGCCTCGTACACACGACAGAGTTTCTCGGCAGAATTCACCGAGAAACTCGGTCAAAACCCGGATTCTGCCGAGAATCTCTGTCGTCTGTACAGTTTTGGCCCGATGGAGCCGCCGAGGAACTCGACGAGAAAATAGAGAACATGTTCTCTATTTTCTCGTTGGCCGCGTTGTTCTATAGGAGAAGGCGGCCCGCCGAGCTTCATCCCAAAACTCGACGAGGAACTCGACGTGCCAAGCACGTCGAGTTCCTCTGTCGTGTGTACGGGGCCTCAGGGTATTAAAGGCTTATACTTTAAAATCCATACCAGACCCTTATCCAGGCGTGCCCCACCAGTTATGCCCCCAGTGCCTGCCAGTAATGCCAAACAGTGCCCACCTGTACCCAAATGTGATGTCACATCATTGCCCATTAGGGATGCCAATCAGTGTCCATCAATAATGCCAGTCAATGCCCATCAGTAATGCCTTTCAGTGCCTCCTCATTAGTGCTGACTATCACTGCCATCTACCAGTGCCGCCTATCAGTGCCACCTATCAGTGCCCATAAGTGCTGCATATCAGTGCCCATCAGTGCCGCATATCAGTGCCACATATCAGTGCCCATAAGTACCACATATCAGTGCCCATAAGTGCTGCATATCAGTGCCACATATCAGTGCTGCATATCAGTGTCCATTAGTGCTGCATATTAGTGTCTCCTCATCAGTGTCACATATCAGTGCCCATAAGTGCTGCATATCAGTGCCACATATCAGTGCCACATATCAGTGCCCATCAGTGCCACATATCAGTGCCCATCAGTGCTGCATATTAGTGCCTCCTCATCAGTGCCACATATCAGTGCCACATATCAGTGCCCATCAGTGCCACATATCAGTGCCCATAAGTGCTTTATATCAGTGCCACATATCAGTGCCACATATCAGTGCTGCATATCAGTGCCCATTAGTGCTGCATATTAGTGTCTCCTCATCAGTGCCACATATCAGTGCCCATAAGTGCTGCATATTAGTGCCTCCTCATCAGTGCCACATATCAGTGCCCATCAGTGCCACATATCAGTGCTGCATATTAGTGCCTCCTCATCAGTGCCACATATCAGTACCCATAAGTGCTGCATATTAGTGTCACATATCAGTGCCACATATTAGTGCCCATCAGTGCCGCATATCAGTGCTGTATATCAGTGCCTCCTCATCAGTGCTCGTCAATGAAGGAGAAAAACGTACTTATTTACATTTTATAGCAGAAACAAAGAAAACTTTTTTTTTCTTTCAAAATTTTAGGTCTTTTTTATTTGTAGCAGAAAAAAATAAAACCTCCAGTGGTGATCAAAACCAAATCAAATCAAATCTCTATTTGTGGGGGGAAAATGACAACAATGTCCTATGTGTAGAGTGTCACATGACCGCGCCATTGTCATTCAAAGTGTGACAGCGCCGAAATCTGAAAATTGGACTGGGCAGGGGGGGGGGGGGAGAAGGGCCCGGAATTGAAGGGGTTGATGAGTCAGACCCCGAGGAGGGTCATGTTGTGTTCAGTTCCCCTTTAACCTCCAGGTCACTCTATGGAAGGGAAACGGACGGCGACCATCGCATTCATTTTACCAGAAATTGTGCAGGAAATGGATTTCATTGGATCACACATTGCAGGTGACAGGTCCACTTCTTCTGCACAGGTTCTAGTATTGTGGGGAGTAAAATACCCCCTATTGTTGGTGTCAGTGGCAAACGATAAAAACCCCAGCAATGGTGTCTGTACCAGCAATGATAACCCCCAGCATGTGTCAGGGCCTGCAATGATAACCCCCAGCATGTGTCAGGGCCTGCAATGATAACCCCCGCATGTGTCAGGGCCTGCAATGATAACCCCCAGCATGTGTCAGGGCCTGCAATGATAACCCCCAGCATGTGTCAGGGCCTGCAATGATAACCCCCAGCATGTGTCAGGGCCTGCAATGATAACCCCCAGCATGTGTCAGGGCCTGCAATGATAACCCCCAGCATGTGTCAGGGCCTGCAATGATAACCCCCAGCATGTGTCAGGGCCAGCAATGATAACCCCCAGCATGTGTCAGGGCCCTGCAATGATAACCCCAGCATGTGTCAGGGCCTGCAATGATAGACCCCAGGAATAACCCCCAGCAAGTGCCAGGACCAGCAATGATAATCCCAGCAAGTGTCAGGGCCAGCAATGATAACCCCCAGCAATAACCCCCAGCAAGTGTCAGGGCCAGCAATGATAACCCCCAGCAAGTGTCAGGCCCATACCTCCAGCACGCAGCCCGGGTCAGAAACCTTTTGCTAAGTATTTATTTTACTAACACACTAAAAGTTGTGAAATCTTTGGGGGTGTTCTCGCACACCCACCTCCTATAGGCAAAGAAAGAAGAATATCACAGCAGACGTGGAATTGTTCCCTTTATTGTTGAAGATTCGGTTGCTGAAATCGCGTCTGAGCGGCGAGTGATGGACATTGCGAGACGGGGAAATGTGACCCGGGAGAAGGTGAAAATGTACATATTGTACATCATGAGATCCGGAGATATCAATAAACACAGCAAAGAGGCTACAAGCAACCTAAATCCACGAATCAGAACAATCACACGAGTACAAACAAATCAGGCAATAGGGGACTATTCACAGCACAGCAATAAAATTCCCTCACTAGGAGCCTGCTTGCACTAATTATCTGATTCCAAACCAGATCTTTTTTTTTTTTTTTGCAGACTGTAGCATGCATTGCAGCAATCCCTGCTAAACTAAAATTACTGGCATTGCTGAGACAAGGGGCTGGATTCAGGTAGATTTGCCCCTTATTTACGGAGGCGCAGGCAGCGTTTTTGCCCTGCGCCCCCGCAAAATTACTGCGCTACCCGCGATTCACGGAGCAGTAGCTCCGTAAATTGCGTGTGCGCTGTGTAACTGCCTTGCGTAAGGGCGCCTATGTAAATGATCCCGTAGGGGGCGGGAATCATTTAAATTAGGCGCGCTCTGGCGCCGAGCGTAGAGCGCATGCTCCGTCTGGAAACTTTCCGACGTGCATTGCGGTAAAATGACGTCGCAAGGACGTCATTGCTTCCAACGTGACGTAAATGGCGTCCAGCGCCATTCACGATTCACTTACGCAAGCAACGTAATTTTTAAAATCGCGACGCGGGAACGACGGGTATACTTAGCATTGCTGCCCCTGCTAATAGCATGGGCAGCCTTACGCAGAAACCGACCGAACGCAAACGACGTAAAATGCGAACGCAGGGCGCGCGTAGGGTTGTGAATCGGCGTGAGTATGCAACTTGCATACTCTACGCTGACCACTACGGGAACGCCACCTAGGGGCCATCGTAAGAATGCAGCCTATGATATGATGGCATAAGAGACTTATGCCAGTCATATCTTAGGCTGCAGTCGGCGTATCAAGCTTTCTGAATCAGGATCAGTCGATACGTCGGCGCAACTAAGCAATTGCGCTGCGTAACTATGGATACACAGGCGCAATTGCTTACTGAATCTACCCCAAGGAGATCTGCACTGATCTTGTGTTGGGACAGCATTGAGCCGCACAGCCTGCAGCAGGAGGTATTAATGGGAGACAAGTGAAAACAAACTACAGGGCCGCTGAGAAGGCAGTACAGCCAGCCCTCCTGTACTAGACCTGGGCCCCATCAGTTCAAAAGTGGGGCCCGGGCACCTGGTAAACCATAGGGCCCGGCTGTACTGTCTTCCTGCAGACACCGATGCTCTTCTGCCTCCCCCGGCTTCTCCTCCTCTCCATCCCTCTGGCTGCACTGCAGAGGGGATTGGTTCTAGCAAATGCACCCCTTCCATCTGCTGTCCGGGACCCCTTGTGTGCCTCTTTCCCTGCAGCGCTGCTGGCTTCCCTCCTCTCTTTCCCTCTGGCTGCACTGCAGGGTTTCCCTCCTCTCCTGCCGGCAGCTGTTGCAGGCACACAGGGGGATGTTTCAGGATGGAAAGCAGGGGAAGGGGCCAGTAAATGTGTCATTTACTGGCCCCTTTATTTTCTGAATGAACACAGTGAATGATCAGTACCAATCACTCCTGTTTCCACTCATCATTGATGCTTCAGTTTGTGATTGAGCGTTAAGCCTCAGAGCGCTTCCTATTTATTCATTTGTGCAGCTAAGGCTGATAAATCTATGCCCCCTGTCACTTTCGGACAGGCAATGTAGGCTAGGCTATATGGGGCCCTGTGATTTCTAACAGTAGCCCTGGCAAACTATATACAATACACCCCCCTAGGTGACAGGGGACACGCAGGAAAGGGTACAGCAGGTCAGTATAGGGATAGATGAGACAAGACAGGGTACAAGCCGGACCGGAGCAGGGACTGGGCTGACTGGACTGAGGATGGCTGGAACAGAACAGGGGTACGAGTGAAACAAAACAAAGTTCAAGCAGAATGGGACAGGCAGGACAGGGGATAGACAGGGCAGGGGACAGGCGGGTCAGGACAGAGGAGACAAGTCAGGACAGAGGATAGGCAGGCCAGAACAGGAAAGGGACAGGTGAGACAAGAAAGAGTACAGGCAGGGCAGGTAAAAACATGTAGCATGCAGGACAGGACTAAGGACCGCTAGAACAGGACAGGGTTTAAGCAGGATGGGACTGAAGATAAAACAGGTGGTGCAGGACAGGAAACAGGCAGGGTAGGGCACAGGAATGGCTAGACGGGGGTCAGGCAGGCCAGGGCAGGGTACAGACAGGTATAGATGGGGATCGGGCAGGGCAGGAAAAAGATCAGGACAAGGGACAGGACAGGGCAGGTCAGGGAGGGGACAGACAGATCAAGATAAGGGAGAGACAGGTATGGATAGGATACAGGCAGGGCAGGGGGATCAATCAGGGCAGGGGACAGATAGGTATGGAACTATGGATGGGGATCAGGCAGGGCAGAGGACAGGCAGGGGACAGAGAGGTATAGACGGGGATCAGGCAGGGCAGGGAGAGGTCAGACAAATCAAGACAAGGGACAGACAGGTATGAACTGGGATCAGGCAGGGCAGAGGTCAGGCAGGTCAGGGCAGGGTACAGACAGGTATAGATGGGGATCAGGCAGGGCAGGAAAAAAATCAGGACAAGGGACAGACAGGTATGGACTGGGATCAGGCAGGACAGTAAACAGTCAGGGCAGGGGAGAGACAGGTATAAACAGGGATCGGGCAGGGCAGGGCAGAGAACAGGAAGGTGTTATAGAAATGTTGAATTTCATATTTGTACCAGGGGAACCATTGGGAAAAATATTAATGTATAAGACAGAGCCACTACTGTACATGCATTTGCTGTCTTGAGAACCAGTTACCGGTGTCAGGTTTTAATTCAATTAGTCACACATTGTCCTATTGTTCTGAAGGAGGCCAGAAACTGCAGGGGCCCTTAGCATACTGTATGACTACTCTGTCCAAGAATAGCTGCATACCATTTTTATTTACAGCACAATATATTGTCTGATAAGAAGTATCTCCTCATTTGAATTACAAGAATTTCCGGTCATCTCCTGTTTTAGGACCAAATTTAGGACTGTGTTAATCAGATAATAATACCAGGTGTGGGTGTGTATATTAAAAGAGATTCCTTTCACCCTTTGTCTAATTACAAGCCACAATAGGACAGGACGGACATGGCGATACTGGGTGGGTCGGGAGTCTTTAATTGCCATCTTGAAAAGGACACATATTCGACCAATCACAGCAGAGGGGTTTTTTTTCTTAATTCTTAGAGGGTATAAAAAATCAGTGCTAGCTTGACTAAGAGGCAGACTGGATCATGATCTGACTTGGGAACCCTGGTGAAGTATTCTCTCTGCCCCTTTCTCCCCTTCTCCCCCCCCTCTCTCTCTCTCTCTCCCCTTTCTCCCTCTCTCTCTCTCCTTCTTCCTCTCTCCGTTCTCTCTCATCTCTCTCTCCCCCCCCCTATTTTAAGATAGGGCCTAAGATTAATCTCTGTAACTTTTTTTACTGTTTGTATAATTGTGTGCCTTGGATATTATCTTCGTTTTAAAGGTGTTATCGGTTATGTTATGATTGTATAGATTGGAGTAATACAGTTTCTTCTCTGTATCAATAAATGTAATACTTTTCTCTTTTCCGCAGCGCTATTCTTTGTTTAATTTTTATATAGACAAAAAGGTTTCATAGCTTACTTTAATTAGTACGTGCGACATTAATATTTTTATGAATCGCTGATTATTATTATGTACGTGCGTTATTGATTTTTCTATGACAAGATGGTGCCCCGTGTAGTGAGGAGGGTTTAAAGTTTGGATAGATATGATTTATTGTATGGTAGACAGAACTGGTTTAGGTCTATTTTGTTTTAACCTGTCTGAATACCTAACAAACTTACTCTTCAGAACTTAACCTTTTCTTTTTGTCTATGCGAAAGTGTTTATGAGACTGATTTTGAATAATGTAGATATATATATAGAATGAAATTGTAGCAGGGATTTCTGTTTGGAATCTTGGAGACAGTGGCCCAGGTTCAGAAAGGACTTAAAACGGCGCAACGCCAGGTGCGCAGCCGTGGGTCCTAATCCGAGCCGTCGTATCTATGCGCCTGATTCTTAGAATCACTCACGCATAGATATCCATAAGATCCGACAGGCGCAGGTCTCTTACACTGTCGGATCGTAACTGCATATTATTATTTTTTTTTTTTTTTCCTGACCACTAGGTGGCGCTTCCGTCGAATTCCGCGTTGAGTATGCAAATTAGCTAGATACGCGAATTCCCGAAAGTACGCCCGGCCGACGCAGTAAAGTTACGTTAGGCTTTTCCCGGCGTATAGTTGCCCCTGGTATATGAAGCATAAGTATGGCTGTCGTTCCCGCGTCGAAATTTGAAAAAGTTACGTAGGTTGCGTAAGTCATCCGTGAATGGGGCTGGACGTCATCTACGTTCACGTCAAAATCAATGACGTCCTTGCAGCATACTTTGGAGCAATGTACACTGGGAAATTCCACGGACGGCGCATGCGCCGTTCGGCAAAAACGCCTATCACGTCGAGTCACAGTAGATTTAAAAAAAAAAAAAAAAAACACGCCCCTGATCCAAATTGAATTAGGCGGCTTGCGCCGGCTGATTTGCGCTACGCCGCCGCAACTTACAGAGCTGGTACTTTGATAATACAGCGCTTGCCCGTCTGGGTTGCAGAGGCGTATCGTAGAGCGGATACGTTACACCCGCACAAATTTACCCCGCTGACTGTGAATCTGGGCCTGTGTGTGTCTATGCAGTTGACCCTTTGAATGAGATTAGGCCAATCTTTGTGAGTGAAACACACCTATGCTTGGTAAATAAACAGTGGGGCGATGGCGCCGCTATAATGATTAATATTCAATAAGGTGTGGGTGTAGTGGTTATAAACCTCTCTATTATGTACAGGGGGCCTTGAATGTTGTTTTTTCTCAGAGGCTGGGGTTTATTTGTTTTGCACGGTGGACATCTCTGGCATCCGTGGAGTCCTTCAGGTTCTGGACAGGTGTTCGCTTCCCTGGGGGGATCGAGTGCATTGTGGACGGGGTGTGTTAGTGGTGTTGGTGCTCTGCGGTGGGTGAGTCTGGGTCGTGATAGCAATACCGCTACTAAAGTTCTGTGCTCTATAAAGGCCCGATCCATAGTAGGTGCTTAATGAAGCTTTTTCTTGTTGAGCAAAGCTTCCCTATCCATCTCACAAATGTTAATTTTCAGTTGTTGTCAGCACCTATGCTTTTGGGCTGCGTTTCCACTGGTGCAACTCCAATGTGTCCTGATTCAAGGTGCGATTTGGAAATGCAGCTTTAGTGCGACTGTGGTGTGGCTTTGAATGCGTTTTTTTTTTATCCAGAAATCGCATCAAAATGGTGCAGGTACCTTATCGGTCGCTGCAGCATTGAGCCACATAGATTGGAATGGGTGCTATTGAAATCAATGGGCTGCGATTTGTAATGCGACTTTGGTCCAACGTCGCATGGCAAATCACATCAGTGGAAACGGAAACTAAAATCACACTGAATTATCTGGATGTATGTGAATCTATTCCTCTGTTTAAACAAATAACTGGGGATGGTAAGCGGTGTAATAAGATCTGTAAACACTGACTATATTATAACTGCTAAAAATCATTATTAGGTAAGCGTCAGTTAAATTAGTGCAATTAGGTGCCTCTTGCACTGCAAGCAATCATAACAATCTAATAAGTAAGGCATTTCTTTTAGAATGTTGCAGAAAAGTTCACGGGAGGACAACTAATTTAGTTGGGAAAATCCCCGGCTAATTTTTTGAAGGACTATAGTCAGTCATTGTTCTGACCAGTAGTGAAAAAAGATCAGCAGAGGGACAGTACCGGTCCACTCAATCAGGGGTCAAAGCGTAGCTAACTTTGGGAAAAAGCGACCTTTAAGGGTTTGCGGGATCAGCTCAAGGTCCTTCGTCCGCAAAAAAAGGATGGGAAATCAAATCGCTTCAAAACGGATGTCGAACTGTGGGGAGCCGTACCACTGGACTCCGAAGGAAGAAATGATAGATGAATATGGACCTTGGGTTGTGAAATAGATTGGGATCAGTGGACAGGAAAGCAATATTCGAAAAAGGGTACTTTCAAGCCAAGCGCTTGGGAAGCCCTGTGGTGCAGTCACCACGGGAAGATGATACGAACAAATGAAAAAAAGATGCTTGGAGGGCAGGGATGGTAGGATATCAGAACTGATGAGGTGAGTATTTTTAATAGGGAATCCACATCCCCAGAGAAGTGATGATGAACAGAGTTTATGGGTAAGTAGGATATAGAACATGTAAGGTCTTGAGGTCATATTTGACCTAGATAAATGGATTGTGAGAGTGTGTGACGTGTGTTCTCAGCTGCTGACTCAGCGCTGACAGCCCGAATGACCCCCCCTTCTATTTTGTGAGGGTGTGTGAAACAGCTGTATTGTCATGCAAATTGAGTGAGCCGAGTGAATGGTAAAGCGAAAGTAAGATGCCTTATGTGTATGTATATATATATATATATATATATATATATATGTGTGTGTATTTTTTTTGTATTAACGGTAATCTTTGTTTCCATAGAAGTTTCTTTTTGAAGTTTTCCAATGTACTCAGAATAGGTAAGTAGGATTGTCTGCAAGACAAAGGGAAACTTATAAAAAATGTGTTTGTTTTAAAACCTGCTCATTTTTAACCATGGTGAATACATTTTTAGGAGGGAATTATTGGTATACCATAGAACAAAAATCCATATGGCATTAATATGTATTATAGTAATACATATTAATGAAACGTTGAGCTCAACAATTTTTGGTATTTTAAAAGAAAGGCACGGTTTATGTAATATAATGTAATGTATATTTGTGTTTTATATGATAATGTCTTGTTACAGATATATAACCATTGTTTTTTTGTTTCCAGGTTAAGAAAAAATTGAATGTTTATTACTAAACTTTTATTTTGTGTTTTATCCCTCAGAATCGATAACTGTGTTTTTCAGGATTTCAGAATAAGAGGAAATCTTTAGTTGGTTAGTCGGTCGGGTTTCACAAGGTTTAGGTTTTCATGACCATTATCTAGTTGGAACGTCTAGTGGTCAGTCCATTTGGCTATGTTTTTGGACCACCTAGTGGGGGTTACATGTGCTGATCCACTGAATAGCAGAACCAACTAACTGAGGTCCGTGTATTAGTTTTTTATGAAAAATTGAGTAAGACTGCAAGGGATAATTGGCACTCTAACACACATATTAGGCTAAGTAGCATTCAGGGGTACCACACTTAGTGTTACAAGGGTTTTGGGGTATTCTCCAGAGGTTGAAATGGATCGACCATAGATCCGTAGCATATCTGTTTTCTTATTACCGAAGACCAGCCATGATGACACGTGTAGTTCCATAGATCTAATAGGTAAAATCCTGATGTTACTTTGGCCAGACTTGTGTTTTTAGGACTTCTTAAACTCCCCCCTGCTGTTAAGCCTGGCTGTACAAGGTTGCATTGCCTCAGTGCTACAAGGAAATTTTTTTTCTTAGTCTATTGGTCAGTTGTGTCTGGTAACACCCGTTCCCTTGAGCTGGATACACTATATGCAATCCTTGTTTTCCAATTTCTTTTAGAGTTACCGGCAGACATGTAGTACGAAGGCCTGCCTGGTGGCATACGAGTTGAAAGTGCATAGGTATGGCCTCGTATTGTATAGTTTTTGGGTTGAGTCTGGAGAAAAGGTGTGCAGGAAGATTGTATGGTTTGATATCAGCTCTTGGCTGTTCCAGAGGCCCTCACTCCCGATATATATGTGGGCATGCAGTATTCTCCTCAGTTAATATCCATAGGTGTCCTTCCTGTCCTAGATTACTTGTGTACCTTAACTGGTGGTCTGTGACTTGCATGCCAAGAATATCAGTGCCCCAGGGTGGCACTAGACTCCTGTCTTTCATGGGAGTCCTATCTGAATGGTGAAGGCAGTTTGTTTTGTAGGGGTGAAGGATAACATAGTCTAATTACTGAATTGATAGAGGAGGGAGAAGGTGTGCAGCCTCTATGAGGGATCGGGTGTACCTGGTGGCAGGTGGTTTTCAATCCGGGTATCCAGACTATTTCCCATACTTAAAAGAGGCTCAATGGCGCCTGTCTTTGGAGCGGGAGGTGGGTAATTGGATACCGTAATCACTATAGAGCTGGAGATAATCAAGAACACATTGGGAGGCCCTGGGCTACATATCAGGGAAGGGTTAGAAAAATCTAACTCATTCTATTCTCATCCCTAAGGGCAGGGAAGGAACTTTGGGCATATGGAACTTTGTGCATATATCACGGTCAATTTGGGTACTATCCTATCTGACTCTACTGGGTTATACCCTGGAGTCCATTCCTGTTCTGAGGGTCGTGAGTCTAGACAGGAATTGAAAGAAATATTGGAATGGGTGACTAGTATGACATAAATGTATGTGGTGCAGGTACCCAGGAGACTGACACCTATGCATAATAAGGTGTCTGTTGGCCAAACTAGAGGGTGCCAGGTGATACCTCAATGGGGTGAAAACTTCCTCATAGAGGCAGTGTCTCATGCTTATCAGTCCTATAAAGAAGCTTTCAGTTACTGGACATGGGAGAGGTACACCTAGTTAATGTCTCACCTGAGAGGTTGAATCCCTGCACAAGTAATGCCAGTAACTACATATAGGAACATGCCCTGTCAAATGAAGGGAATACACACGGGCTAACAGGGTACAGAGTGGTTGATAGGACTATTGCCCTGTATGTGCTGAGTATACACTGAATCAAGTGATTATTAAGTGACCAGTGGCTTTCTCCCAGAGATGTGCAGACACAACATAAGGTTGACGCAGGATGCTTATTTCTGAGGAGTAACCCAACAGAGGAGGGGTGTATTCAGCACTATATAGGGGGAATAGGAGCTGAGATGGGTGTTAGTAATAGAGAGGACAGCGGTCTCCTGAGGAACAGACCCGCCGGCATTGGCTTCAGACAATAAGCACGGCTTTGTTGCTCTGAGAGATTGGTGACAATTGTGACAACATGCAACAAAGTTACATAAATACCCAGTTTAATATGGCTCACAATTTTATCGACCATGTTAAGAGGTTGGAAGAGAGTGTGATAGGGTATAGGACAAAAACATGTCATTGGCTCTGGCGTACATGCAGGGGCAGGCGGAGTTAGTGACCAGTATCAGGCTGAGTGTACAAATCTCTGTATGATGGGTGGTAGCCTGAGGAGTTAGCATCACCACTCAGTAAGACTTTGACAAAACTCGTCGCTTACACTAATCCAAAATGATAGTCAAACGCCGGGATGGGCTGTACTGGTTTGGATTGTGAGAAATGAGGTGCTGTATGATCCCATATACGGAAGTGCAGACTCGGTCTGTAGATAGGTTGGCATCAATGAGCTTACTGACTGGGGATTCTATCTTGGTGCATTTGGGGCTAAGTGACCCACATGTGATCAGAGGGTATGGAAGCTGAGAGCAGGTTGATATTTCCCCCTGTCAGAAGTGTGACCACGATGTCTTTTGCATTCCAGGTCAATACACGGTGGTGAAGGAGGAATGTTGGGAAGGTATTTCACTGTGGGTTCTGGATGGGGAGATCATTACGGGGAGGAAACACCTAGGTATAATTTAGGACATAGGCGAGTTTGTTTCTTTGTCCTAGAGGATACCGATGGGGTGTTAGTCATGAACTAGGGTGTTCCTTGGACCTACAGGTGGTAGTGGGGCATGGTCACTGAAATCAAGTCACAGGGAGGGAGTTTTTGTGGGTTTTGTCATTGTTTCAATGGTATATGTGCTGTTGTACTCAATACCGAATGCTGGGGTATGGGTGCTGGTCTAGTGATGCACTGTTGTCAGAATTAGGTTGAATTGTACTCAGCAGGGTACACCACCTTGGGGAGTCTATTGTACCTATTCTCTTGTACTTGGGATGGATATAGACAGAACCCCGGGTTACACCCCAAGTTGCCCTGAAGAAAGGTTTTATAGCAAACCTGACATCCCCTTTACACTTACTGAAACTTCCGTTGGGATTTGGGGAGGAATTAGAAGATAGGTAGTTAAACTTTGGGCAACAGGATTTAAATGGTGCCAACAGTTTGTGCAAGGCGTGAATAAAAAGGCCCGGCTCAAGGGATTTATAAGCTAAGGGGAGGGGGTGGAACAAATATAATAACTGCTGGGAATTAATCGACATGGAGCTGGCTGAGAGAACATTTTAGGTGGAGGTGGGGTAGGCTTCCTGGATAAAACAGTAGTAGGTAGGGAGGGTAGTATCCAAGTGTGCTATGAGTCATATGGATTGGTGGATGACTCAATTCCATGGCTGTCAAAACCTGATTTGCACAGTCTCATCCCTGATTCCGGTCGCCGGGATTGAACATCGTGCTTATACCACAGTTAATTTGGGTACTATCCTATCGGGCACTACTGTGTTACACCCCCGAGTCCAACAGGATCTGATGGTTTACGAGTCTGAACAGCCTCAAATGATTGATACTGATGGGTGCTGGAGGAAGGAAGAGGTGGTGTTATGTCAAGGGAAACAGGATAGGATCATGAGACAACAATTCTGGCACAAGGAAGGGTCGTGTCTCTTGGATGCCGAGGAATTGTCCCAACCTTATGTAAAATACTTGGGGCAAGGGTATTGGTGCTGGTATCAAATGTCCAATGATGCTCTATATTCGGCCTACGGGTTGAACTGTACTCAACGGGGTACATTACCTCAGGGAGTCTACTGTACATCTTCCCCGGTCCTGGGAATAGATATAGCCGGGACACAAGGACGTACCCCTATTACCCAGAAAAAGGCTTGATATCAAACCTGACACCCCCATACATCTACAGAAACTTCCTCTGGGATTTGGGGCTGAGTTAAAGGCTTGGCTGGTAGATTTTGGACAACAGGATGAAATATTAAATGTGCTGAAAGATGCTGAGAAACAAGCCACTATACGACTCACCCATGATCAAAATAAGTTGATCCAAGTATCCCACGCTTTAGAGGAAGACGCTAAGATTTCCTGGTGGGAAAGTATATTTGGGTATAGTCCTAACGCGTCAGCGTTCCTAAACATTTTGCTCCACCCTGTCGTTGTCCTAATCTGTGTAGCTCTACTGCTCTCCCTGATGCAAGTAATGATGTGCATTACTATCAGGAGAATGAACGCCAAAACTATGAGAATGTGCACCTCAACGAGGTATCTTCTCTCAAGGAAAAGCCACTAACTCAGAAACAAATTTCTGAAGAAGCCAGTTCCAATCCAGACAGTACAAATGTACCGTTTTTTTTTATACTCCTAGTTTAAATTTTTATCATGTTCGTGTAATAATTTTTAGTAATTTTTATTTCTATTTTTTATTTTTATTTTTGTACTCATTTTTTATCCATTACAATTTTTACTTTTAATTTTTATACATTTTTTTTTTTTTTTTTTTTTTTTTTTTTTATTTTTTTGTAAAAGTTTTTTCTTCTTCATTTTTTTTTCTTTCTCGGTTTTATATAAATTTTTAGTAATTTTGAATACATTTTTTTCTCATTTCTCATTTTTATCAGTTTTTTTGTTGTCCGTTTTAATTTTTATATTTTTTCTCTCATTTTTCTCCCTGAAGGGTTATGGTTATAATTTTTTTACTTTTAATTTTTAAAGTTTTTCATTATTATTTTTCTTTAGTTATTTTTTTTCCTCTTATTTCATTCAGGTGAGAAAGGTTCCAAAAGTTTTGAACTTTTTCCACCTGAAGGGGGGAGTAGTGCATAGACCTGGAAGAGGAAAATAGTAAATAATGCATCGTTTTTAATTGCCCTCTTGTTGGAGAACTATATATTATTTTTTATTATTTTTCTTTGGTTTGGGGAAGAGCCTCTAAAATTTTTTAGTAAGAAGTACAGCCGGGTTTGACTAAATTCTAAAAAGTTTCTTGGCAACCATTGTTTAGTCGCTCCTTTTTAATATTTTTCATTTTTGTTTTTAACCCGACTTGTACATTATTAAGTGACCATGATCATGATCACCTGTTGATCACCAATAGGGCAGAAGAGTCTATTTTTTTTTTTTTTTTTTTGTTTATTTTTTTGTGTTTTGTTCTTGTTTTTTTGTAAGAGAGGACCCTAGAACTATATATTTTTTTCCTGTTGATCTAGGAATAAGCCTCTTCAATTTGTAATAATAACGTGCGGTCAGGTTTACCCAAAGTCTACAAATTTAAATCATCTCTCTCTCGTTATTATCTGTGTACCTGACCAGCAAAAATACCACCGATTACTAGTAGGAGAGAGGAGTCGTTTTTTTTGAACGGAACAATGTTCTATTTTTTATTTTTTATTACGTTTTTTGAATACCGATTCAATGCTCTTTAACAATCGAAAGTGGAATCTAAACTGGAGAGCTTGGTTGGAGCAGCATTAAATCTGTAGTTTATTTTTTTGTTTTTTTTTCTATTCTCCATATTCTTTTTCATTACTCACCTCTCTTCCTTTCCTCCTTTAATTTTATGCTCTCTAAGTTTTTATTTTTTGGCTTCCATCATACATCTTCTCAGGATAATGTAACTAGAACTTCAGTCATATTTTGTTTTTAAGGCACGTGAGCATTCCTGCCCGCCAGTGCCATATTGTATCCCTGGACATCCAGGTTTTCATGTCTTAAAGTAATTCTATCTACGGCTTTATAGTTATAAAGGCCACCCCACGGCTCCTGTCTGACATTCCTCCAATAACTGTACACTGACGTTCTCCTTTCTCCTTTTGTATTCATACATGACTGTCTGGAGGCCCACCCAACCACCACCTGAAGAAACAACGACAACCAAGTCATTTTTTTTTTAGAAGACAAACGTGCCATGAATAAGACACTCCGAAACCCTTCTTCACCATGCTGGAAAAGTGCTGCCTCGCAGTCCGATCCAATGGTGACAATCAGAACACCATCTTTCCAAGATACAGGACTAAATATATAAGGATCCCGCCATCAATGTTGGAATTCCACTCCTCCAATGCAGAGGGGCGATGAAACATTGCCGTACAGACACTCAGGGTTCGGATCGGAAGTCTCAAAGGCACCAGGACTGTCTCAAGTCTACCTTGATGAGTTACGACGAGTTCAAGAAAGCCGCAGTGGTGGTGGGGGGAAGGGTCGGGGCTTCCGGGCCGTTGTGTGTGGGTACCGGATCATTGAAGGAGGATATAAGTTCAATAATGAACTTGAGGGGGTACTGTTATAGAAATGTTGAATTTCATATTTGTACCAGGGGAACCATTGGGAAAAATATTAATGTATAAGACAGAGCCACTACTGTACATGCATTTGCTGTCTTGAGAACCAGTTACCGGTGTCCAGGTTTTAATTCAATTAGTCACATTGTCCTATTGTTCTGAAGGGAGGCCAGAAACTGCAGGGGCCCTTAGCATACTGGTATGACTACTCTGTCCAAGAATAGCTGCATACCATTTTTATTTACAGCACAATATATTGTCTGATAAGAAGTATCTCCTCATTTGAATTACAAGAATTTCCGGTCATCTCCTGTTTAGGACCAAATTTAGGACTGTGTTAATCAGATAATAATACCAGGTGTGGGTGTGTATATTAAAAGAGATTCCTTTCACCCTTTGTCTAATTACAAGCCACAATAGGACAGGACGGACATGGCGATACTGGGTGGGTCGGGAGTCTTTAATTGCCATCTTGAAAAGGACACATATTCGACCAATCACAGCAGAGGGGTTTTTTTCTTAATTCTTAGAGGGTATAAAAAAATCAGTGCTAGCTTGACTAAGAGGCAGACTGGATCATGATCTGACTTGGGAACCCTGGTGAAGTATTCTCTCTGCCCCTTTCTCCCCTTCTCCCCCCCCTCTCTCTCTCTCTCTCCCCTTTCTCCCTCTCTCTCTCTCCTTCTTCCTCTCTCCGTTCTCTCTCATCTCTCTCTCCCCCCCCCCTATTTTAAGATAGGGCCTAAGATTAATCTCTGTAACTTTTTTTACTGTTTGTATAATTGTGTGCCTTGGATATTATCTTCGTTTTAAAGGTGTTATCGGTTATGTTATGATTGTATATATTGGAGTAATACAAGTTTCTTCTCTGTATCAATAAATGTAATACTTTTCTCTTTTCCGCAGCGCTATTCTTTGTTTTAATTTTTATATAGACAAAAAGGTTTTCATAGCTTACTTTAATTAGTTACGTGCGACATTAATATTTTTATGAATCGCTGATTATTAATTATGTACGTGCGTTATTGATTTTTCTATGACAAAGGTCAGGGCAGGGGACAGACAAGTATGGGTAATGATCAGGCAGGTATGTGGACAGAGAATAAAGCAGGGCAGGGCAGAGGACAGGAAGATCAGGGCAGGTAACAGACATGTATGGATGGGGTACAGGCAGGGCAGGGGAAAGGCAGGTATGGACGGGGATCAGGCAGGGCAGAGGACAGGCAGGGCAGGGGACAGACAGGTATGGATGGAGATCAGGCAGGGCAGAGGACAGGCAGGGCAGGGGACAGACAGGAATGGACGGGGATCAGGCAAGGCAGGTGACAGGCTGGACAGATCGGGGAGCAGGTGAAGAGCGATCACACACCAACAGGCTATAGCAATACAGGGCATACAGGGAAAATACTAAGGTGCCTGACCGCTGGACAGGCGGGACTATAAAGTGATCCAACAGTCTGCCACCGGTCCTCTCTAAAGTCAGAGGTGCAAAGTCAGCCCGGAGAGGGGGTGTGCTCAGGGGAGGGCTGGCAGCCTTAGGCCTGGGGGCAAGTCCAGGCAAGTGGCCCATTGAACTGCTGAATCAGCTCATTATCCATGGCCCATCTGATTTTTCAATGCAGCCTCACCAGTGCCCATCAGTGCAGCCAACTCCAGTGACAATCAATGCAGCCTGATGACTGGGGCAGGTTACATGGGGTGTATGGGGGGGAGGGAGATGGGGATCAGCTAGGGGTGTCAGGGTCTCTCACTTCAGTGATCTCAGCTCAGCATGTCCTTGCACGCCACGGCCTCCTGGGGGGGGGGGGTAATGCTCCTGGTCCTGGGGTCAAGTTGCAGGCAGCGCCCAGCCCTGCGTCCCGACTCCCTGGCATGTCCTGCCTCTGTCTGCTTCCAAGAATCCAGTCCAAGGGAGTTGTAGTTTCCTCTGCGCTGTTCTGTTTTCCACCCACCGGGAGCTTTAAGCGTGGACTACAACTCCTAGAATGCAACAGCTATTGGTCGGTCCGACTTCCAAGACCAGAATAAAAAAATAAAATGGTAGCGGGCATTTTGAACATAAGTTAGGGTGGCCTGGGAGGCAATTGCCACCCTGCCCCCTGGCCCAGCCCTCCCCTGGGTGTGCTGTTATGACAAGTCTGTTCTCTGAAGCACGGCGCCACCAGCAGGTGAAACAAGGGATGTCTGGTCAGTGACATTGTGGTGAGAAATCAGATTCCCCTTTTTCCATCTTACAGAAAAGATAAAAGTGGTCACGGGGACATTCTCTTTTTTTGCACTCCGCTCACAGAGTTTCTTTTAGATGAAGCGATTCCAAGTCTTGGTGGTTTCTTGTCTGGAGCGTCGGAACGTCGGGAATTATCCACATCAATTAGCTGTCAGGAATGGCATTAGGAAAAGATGTTGTTTGTCTTGGTGACAGCTTGGCAGAAAGATCCCAATTTGTTTTTCCTAGGCAGGTGTGCGCAATTACCCTCCGAGGAGAGTCATTCGTCATGCAATCCGCATCCTCAATTCCCCCTAACTGGAACAAAATGAGATTGCGGGGCCCGGGGCCCTTCGCACAGCTCGACTCATTGATAAACAGGCTTTTCTCTATGACATTGTACCTGCTCACGGCACATCCACTCTCCCGCTGACAGGCCTCCACCTCAGACGGCGGAAGCCATTTCTTGGCTTTTCCTGCAACTTTCGCTGCATCATCTCCCTGGCTCTGATCTACACTTCCGAGAATAAAATCGTATTATTGAGGGAAAAGACAGGACACATGATGGCTGCCAATGGGGAAGCAACATGAGGAAGATTTACTGTGGACAGCACAAATAACAAGGCAGGGGAAAGGACAAGAGACAGGAGAATGGAAGGGGAGGGGACAGGACAGGAGGCAACACAGAGGACAGGACAGGGGGCAACACAGAGGACAGGGGGCAACACAGAGGACAGGACAGGGGGCAACACAGGACAGGACAGGGGGGCAACACAGAGGACAGGACAGGGGGCAACACAGAGGACAGGACAGGGGGCAACACAGAGGACAGGGGGCAACACAGAGGACAGGACAGGGGGCAACACAGAGGACAGGACATGGGGCAACACAGAGGACAGGACAGGGGGCAACACAGAGGACAGGACAGGGAACAACACAGAGGACAGGACAGGGGGCAACACAGAGGACAGGACAGGGAACAACACAGAGGACAGGACAGGGAACAACACAGAGGACAGGACAAGGGGCAACACAGAGGACAGGACAGGGAACAACACAGAGGACAGGACAGGGGGCAACACAGAGGACAGAACAGGGGGCAACACAGAGGACAGGACAGGGGGCAACACAGAGGACAGGGGGCAACACATATGATAGGAAAGGGGGCAACACACAGGACAGGGGGCAACACACAGGACAGGGAACAACACATAGGATAGGAAAGGGGGCAACACAGAGGACAGGGGAAAGGACAAGAGACAGGACAAGCTAGGGACAGGGGGCAACATAGAGGACAGGACAGGGAATAACACAGAGGACAGGGGATAGGCAAGGGGACAACACAGAGGGCAGGCTAGGGGACAACATACAGGGCAGGAAACAGAACCGAGGAAAGGACAGGGGACAAGACAGAGTACAGGATAGAGGATAGGACAATGAACAGGACATGGGACCAGACAGGGGGCAACACAGAGGACAGGGCAGAGCGCAACACAGAGGACAGGGAACGGGACAGGAGACATGACAGGGGACAACACAGAAGACAGAACAAAGAACAGGACCGGGGGAAAGGACAAGGAACAGAACAGGGGGCAACACTGAGGACAGGACAGGGAACAACACAGAGGACAGGGAACAGGAGGAGTGACAGCACAGGGAATGTGATAGCGGGCAGCACAGAGGACAGGAGGAGAGATAACACGGGGAAAGGACCGTGGACAGGAAGAGAAAGGACACAGGGTAGGAGGAAGAGCACAGGGGAGAGGACAGAGGATAGGAAGCAGAAGAGGAACAAGGAACTGGACAGGAGACAGGACAAGGAACAGCACATAGGACAGGACAGGGAACAGGACAGGAGGCGGCAAAAGGGAAAGCACATGGAACAGGACATGGGAAAATGATAGAGAACAGGACAGGGAACAGCAAAGAGGATAGGAATGGGACATGACATGAGACAGGACAGGGGGCAAGAGGAGGAGCAGCACAGGGAACAGGAAGGGAACAGCACAGGTGACCAGAGGGAGACAAGACAGGGGGCAGAGGGGGGAACAGAAAAAAGAACAGGACAGGAGACAGGCAGAGGTAGCACAGGGGCATGACAGAAGACCGGAGAGGGAACAAGACAAGATCAAGGACAAGAGACAAGACATGGGCCAGGACTGGCAGAGGAGGAAAAAAGGGGCAGTACAGGGTGCAGAACAAGGGGTGTGCATGGGCCAGGACAGGGTAAGAAAGCAGAACAAAGGACAAAATAGTGGACTGAACAGGATAAGCAAGGGACAGGACAGGTAAGGCAGGACAAGGGAAAGGAAATAGGACAGAACAAGGACAGCAAGGGTGCAGAACAAGGGCCAGGAAAGGGGGTAGAATAAGGAGGAAAATATAGGGTAAAGAATAAGGGACAGGCAGAGGGGAGGACAAGGGACAGGACAGAAGAAAAAAAGGGGCAAAATAGGGTGCAGAACAAAGGACAGGACAGCGGACAGGAAAAGAGACAAGACATGGGGGAAGAATTAGGGACAAAACAGGGTGCAGAAGAAGGAGCAAGGCAGGGGGCAGGACAAGGTAAAGGTGAAAGGGTGGGACAAAAGGCAGACAAGTGAAGAGGGCAGGGGGCCCAAACAACTAAAAAAATTTACTGGACAAGGGGCAGCAAAGGGTGCAGAACAAGGGCCAGGACAGCGGACAGGATAAAGAGGAAAGATACGGAGGTAGAATTAGGGACAGCACAGGGTGCAGAGCAAGGAGCAGGGCAGGGGGCAGGACAAGGTAAAGTGGAAAGGGCGGGACAAACGGCAAACAAGTGAAGAGGGCAGGGGGCCCACCCAACTTAGAAAATTGACTGGACAAGGGGCAGCAAAGGGTGCAGAACAAAGGCCAGGACAGCGGATAGGAAAAGAGGCAAGACATGGAGGAAGAATTTAGGGACAGTACAAGGTGTAGAATAAGGGGCAAGGCAGGGGGCAGAACAAGGTAAAGGTGAAAGGGAGGGATAAATGGCAAACAAGTGAAGAGGGCAGGGGGCCCAAACAACTAAAAAAATTGACAGGACAAGGGGCAGCAAAGGGTGCAGAACAAAGGCCAGGATAGCGGATAGGAAAAGAGGCAAGACATGGAGGAAGAATTAGGGACAGTACAAGGTGTAGAATAAGGGGCAAGGCAGGGGGCAGAACAAGGTAAAGGTGAAAGGGAGGGATAAATGGCCAACAAGTGAAGAGGGCAGGGGGCCCAAACAACTAAAAAAAATGACAGGACAAGGGGCAGCAAAGGGTGCAGAACAAAGGCCAGGACAGCGGACAGGAAAATAGGCAAGACATGGAGGAAGAATTAGGGAAAGTACAGGGTGCAGAACAAAGGCCAGGACAGGGGGCAGGATAAAAACAGTATAGGTGCAGAATAAGAGACAGGGCAGGGGGACAGACAGGGTACAAGATAGGGGACATTTACAAAGGGACAGAAAAGGGAGTATGGGAGACAGGGGATGGTTCTATAAGGAATAGAACAGGAGAAGAGGCAAGACTGTGACCAAGACAGGGGGGCACAGGTAGGTACAGAGTACAGAACGAGGAGCGGGGCAGGGGGCAGCCCAGGGAAAAGGCCAGAGGCCAGGACAAGGGACATAATAGTGGACAGGACAGGGGGGAAGATAAAGGAAAAGGGACAGTTAAGACATCATGTGACCGAGGCCACCCAGGAAGAGATGTTGGCCCAGATTCAAGAAGCAATTGCGCCTGTGTAACCATAGGACGTCATTTGCTTCAAAGTGAACGTGAATGGCGTCCAGCGCCATTCACGAATCACTTAGCTAGGGGGCGCTTCCATTGTGATCAGCGTATAGTATGCAAATTGCATACTAACACCGATTCACAATTGTTGCGCGGGCCCTGCGTACGCAAGTTACGTAGTTTCCGTACGGCGTGCTTAGCGTAAGGCTGCTCCTGCTAATAGCTAATAGCTAAGGATACCCGTCGTTCCCGCGTCGTGAAATTTGAAATCTACGTCGTTTGCGTAAGTGATTCGTGAATGGCGCTGGACGCCATTCACGTTCACTTTGAAGCAAATGACGTCCTTGCGACGTCATTTGCCGCAATGCACGTCGGGAAAGTTTCCCGACGGAGCATGCGCTCTACGCTCGGCGCGGGAGTGCGCCTAATTTAAATGATTCCCGCCCCCGGCGGGATCATTTACATTGCGCGCGCTTACGCCGGGCAATTTTGCCGGCGCGCCCTCGCAATTTACGGAGCTACTGCTCCGTGAATCGAGGGCAGCGCAAAATATTTGCGGGGGCGCAGGGCAAAATCGTTGCCCTGCGCCTACGCAAATAGAGCGCAAATGTACCTGAATCTGGGCCGTTGTCTTTTCACAGCAAGAAAAAGAAACATAAAATATAAGAAAACAATAATATGATTTGGTAACTGATGTGAAACTTTATTCGTAAGTTTAGTTTTGGATGACAAAATAGATAAAACATAAGTAGATAGTCAGAGAGAAGATGGGGCCCCAGATCAGTTGTGTGAGGGGCCCCGCCATCTCTCCTCTCCCCTGGTAATCCCGCCATATTGGCACCCCCCCCCATGTAGTGTCAGGGCAGGCTGGCGGTTGGCGGCTGTGTTGTGCGCTCTTCTACACGGTGTGATGTTTCCTCTTCTGTGAAGTTGATGTCATCACAAGACGCTTTGTGGAGCGAAGACGAGACTTCTCTTTATTTATTCATCTGGTATACAGCCCATGAATAATAGAAGCTCCGGCTTTTATCTCTGGGTGATAAATGTACCGAAAACTCAAAAAGACAAATAAGTGTAATCACAGCTGAGTCTGGGAAGAGAGAGACTTCTAGAAATCAGGGTTCAGTATGGGGACTCTACCAGAACAGGCCATGTTCTTAGGATTTCCCCAGGCTTGAGATCACCAACAGACACAGCTGAGGTCCTTCCGGTATGGGATGTCCCAGGAGAAATGCGCATGTTGACTCCCTCCTGAAAATGCTGATTGCCTTGGGATCAGTATTATGGTGCCCCATGGCAGTTGACGCAGGCTCACCAAAGGCTTAAAGTCATATACTGGCACCAGGTCACAGACCCCCTAGTCTTAACCCCTTCCCTGCCAGTGACATTTATACAGTAATCAGTGCATTTTTATAGCACTGATCGCTGTAATAATGACACTGGTCCCAAAATAGTGTCAAAAGTGTCCGATGCGTCCGCCATAATGTCGCAGTCATGATAAAAATCGCAGATCGCCGCCATTACTAGTAAAAAAAAATAATAAAACGATCCCCTATTTTGTAGACGCACTGGACTAGATTCACATAGAACCACGTATCTTTGCGGCGGCGGCGTAACGTATCAGATTTACGTTACGCCTCCGCAACTTAGACGGGCAAGTGCTGTATTCTCAAAGCACTTGCTCCGTAAGTTGCTGCGGCGTAGCGTAAATCAGCCGGCGTAAGCCCGCCTAATTCAAATTTGGATCAGGGGGGCGTGTTTTATGTAAATGTACTGTGACCCCGACGTGATTGACGTTTTTCCCGAACGGCGCATGCGCCGTCCGTGGAATTTCCCAGTGTGCATTGCTCCAAAGTACGCCGCAAGGACGTCATTGGTTTCAACGTGAACGTAAATGACGTCCAGCCCCATTCACCGACGACTTACGCAAACGACGTAACTTTTTCAAATGCGACGCGGGAACGACGGCCATACTTAACATTGTTACGCCACACCTACGCCACCATATAGCAGGGGTAACTATACGCCGGGAAAAGCCTAACGTAAACGGCGTAACTTTACTGCGTCGGCCGGGCGTACGTTCGGGAATTCGCGTATGTAGCTAATTTGCATACTCGACGCGGAATTCGACGAAAGCCCCACCTAGCGGCCAGCGTAAATATGCAGTTACGATTCGACGGCGTAAGAGACTTACGCCTGTCGGATCTAACATATATCTATGCGTAACTGATTCTAAGAATCTGAGAATCTGGTCCTATAACTTTTGCGCAAACCAATCGATAAACGATTATTGCGATTTGAATTTTTACCAAAAATAGGTAGAAGAATACGTATCGGCCTAAACTGAGGAAAAAATATACTTTTTTTATAAATTTTTTGGGGGATATTTATTATAGCAAAATTACGCCGCTGTAGAGTAACCACCGTACGCTACGCCAACGCAGCGCAGAGAGGCAAGCCGAAGGCGCACGTCGGCGTAGGTGGAAGTGGGCGTGAACCCATGCAAATGATGGGCCGAGCGCCAGACAGGTACATATCACGAACTGCGCATGCGCCGTGGAAACACTGCCTAAGCTACGCCGGATCACTGCGTACGGCGTGAACGTAACCTACGCCCAGCCAGACACACGTCCAACGCACAATACGCCGGCTTGTGTTCCCTGGTGCAGACCTGAGAATGTCTGTTGCCGGGTTGCACCTCCTTTATGGGGAATAACTTTACGCCGGACGTACAACTTACGCACATCTCGCGTAGCATGCGCCGGGCACACGCACGTTTGTGAATCGCCGTATTTCCCTCATTTGCATATTTGAATGGCTAAACAATGGGAGCGGCACCATGTGCCCAGCCTAAATGTGCGCCCACCCTACGCCGGCGTGTGCAAGCTACGTCGGCAGGGTGTAGCCTGATTTTAGGCGCATGTCTGTTTGTGGGTCTGGCGCACAGATACGACGGCGCACATTTGCACTTACGTCGGCGTAACTTGTTATACGTCGGCGTAAGGCCCCATACTCACGACCAAACATGTCTGCTGAAACTGGCCCGCAGGCCAGTTTCAGCAGACATGTTTGGTCGTGTGTGGGCGCGAGCGGGCCGAATTCCAGCAAACATTTGCCCGCCGGGCCTTTTCCCAGCAGACAAATATTCCTGGACTTGTTTTAAAACAGTCCGCTGGAATCCTGCCCGCTCGGACATGTACGGTCGTCAGTACAGACCTACCGTACATGTCCAGGCGCCCGCCGTCCCTCGCATGCGTCGAATGACTTCGACGCATGCGTGGAAGCATTTTAAAGGCGGGCCGCCCACGTCGCCCGCGTCATTGTCGCGGCGACACCGCGTCATCGACGCGGCGACACCGCGGACACGCCCCGCGTATTGTTTACGCGCGGACTTCTGTACGATGGTGTGTACAACCATCGTACAGAAGCCCTCTGGCAGACATGTATGGTGAAAACGGTCCGACGGACCGCTTTCACCATACATGTTTGGTCGTGAGTACCCGGCCTAAGTGCTTTGTGAATCTGGACCATTGTGTTTTTTTTTAAAAAAATTGTCGCTCTATTTTTGTTTATAGCGCAAAAAAAAAAACCGCAGAGGTGATCAAATCCCACCAAAAGAAAGCTCTATTTGTGGGGGAAAAAAGACGTAAATTTTGTTTGGGAGCCACGTCGCACGACCGCGCAATTGTCAGTTAAAGTGACGCAGCGCCGAATCGCAAAAAAACCCTCTGGTCTTTGGGCAGCCAAATGGTCTGAGGCTGAAGTGGTTAATGACCATTGGGGGAGGGGGGGACAAGTCCAAATGGTTCACAACCCCTTTGCACATCACACCCTCTTTACAGGTCGGTCTCGCGCCCAAACCCCACATCTAGAAACACTGCCCCCATCCCTACAATCCACGCACATGTGCAGGAACTCGAATATGTTTGGTGCTGAGATTCCAGGACAGAGTCCAGGACAATATTGAGACAGAGGACCGGGGGGGCGGGACAGTCCCAGCGAATCCAAACCCAGAATGGAATCTCTGACAAACTCTTACAGGTGTGATGGTCCCCGGGGTTCACAGACTTTTTCCCATATACTATGTGTGGGATTTGCTTGCATCTCATACATGAGAAACCCCCCAGAAGAGAATTCTGTATCCGGGGGATCCGGGTACAGAGGAGGGACAGAGAGATCCGGGTACAGAGGAGGGACAGAGGGATCCGGGTACAGAGGAGGGACAGAGGGATCCGGGTACAGAGAAGGGACAGAGGGATCCGGGTACAGAGGAGGGACAGAGGGATCCGAGTACAGAGGAGGAACAGAGGGATCCAGGTACAGAGGAGGGACAGAGGGATCCAAGTACAGAGGAGGGACAGAGGGATCCGGGTACAGAGGAGGGACAGAGGGATTCGGGTACAGAGAAGGGACAGAGGGATCTGGGTACAGAGGGGGGAAAGAGGGATCCGGGTACAGAGGAGGGACAGAGGGATCCGGGTACAGAGGAGGGACAGAGGGATCCGGGTACAGGAGAGGGACAGAGGGATCTGGGTACTAAGGAGGGACAGAGGGATCTGGGTACAGAGGAAGGACAGAGGGATCCGGGTACAGAGGAGGGACAGAGGGATCCGGGTACAGAGGAGGGACAGAGGAATCCGAGTACAGAGGAGGGACAGAGGGATCCGGGTACAGAGGAGGGACAGAGGGATCCGGGTACAGAGGAGGGACAGAGGGATCCAGGTACAGAGGAGGGACAGAGGGATCTGGGTACAGCTTGTGCCTTCAATGAAAGAGTTAATCAATTCTCCGCCCACTTACATCAGGAGAAGTATTGATCGTCGGGCTGGTTGTCCGCCGCGGCTCCATCCCGTCAATAATTCGCAGATTTCAGATCACTATAAATAAAACAATATCGTTTTCCGGGGGGATCGGAGGACACAGAATACAGATCAGACGATCCCCGGGGGGAATTCACGCTAAAATGTGTCACCGCAAAACTCAATCGGGTTCTATGGGATGAATTACATTGCTGGCGACGGGGGCGGAGCAGAGGCGATAACAGTGGAGGTGGCTTCGTTTTTTTTATAATGATAGATTTAAACCCAAATTCATTGATATTTACAGTAGACTCCTCCTGTATATCATAAACTCCCAGATCCCCTTGTCCCCCTTCAGAGGGATCCGGGTACTGAGGAGGGACAGAGGGATCCAGTAAAGAATAGAGACAGAGGGATCCAGTTACAGAGGAGGGACAAAGGGATCCAGGTACAGAGGAGGGACAGAGGGATCCGGGTACAGAGGAGGGACATAGGGATCAGGTTACAGAGGAGGGACAAAGGGATCTGGGTACAGAGGAGGGACAGAGGGATCCGGGTACAGAGGAGGGACAGAGGGATCTGGGTACAGAGGAGGGACAAAGGGATCCAGGTACAGAGGAGGGACAGAGGGATCCGGGTACAGAGGAGGGACAGAGGGATCAGGTTACAGAGGAGGGACAAAGGGATCTGGGTACAGAGGAGGGACAGAGGGATCCGGGTACAGAGGAGGGTCAGAGGGACAGAGGGATCTGGGTACAGAGGAGGGACAGAGGGATCTGGGTACAGAGGAGGGACAGAGGGATCCGGGTACAGAGGAGGGACAGAGGGATCTGGGTACAGAGGAGGGACAGAGGGATCCAGGTACAGAGGAGGGACAGAGGGATCCGGGTACAGAGGAGGGACAGAGGGATCCGGGTACAGAGGAGGGACAGAGGGATCCGAGTACAGAGGAGGGACAGAGGGATCCGGGTACAGAGGGGGGACAGAGGGATCCGAGTACAGAGGAGGGACAGAGAGATCCAGTAAAGAATAGAGACAGAGGGATACAGTTACAGAGGAGGGACAATGGGATCTGGGTACAGAGGAGGGACAGAGGGATCCGGGTACAGAGGAGGGACAGAGGGATCAGGGTACAGAGGAGGGACAAAGGGATCGGGGTACAGAGGAGGGACAAAGGGATCAGGGTACAGAGGAGGGACAGAGGGATCCGGGTACACAGGAGGGACAGAGGGATACGGGTACAGAGAAGGGACAGAGGGATCCGGGTACAGAGGGGGGACAGAGGGATCTGGGTACAGAGGAGGGACAGAGGCATCTGGGTACAGAGGAGGGACAGAGGGATCTGGGTACAGAGGAGGGACAGACAGATCTGGGTACAGAGGAGGGACAGAGGGATCTGGGTACAGAGGAGGGACAGAGGCATCTGGGTACAGAGGAGGGACAGAGGGATCTGGGTACAGAGGAGGGACAGACGGATCGGGGGACAGAGGCATCTGGGTACAGAGGAGGGACAGAGGGATCGGGGTACAGAGGAGGGACAGAGGGATCTGGGTACAGAGGAGGGACAGATGGATCCGGGTACAGAGGGGGGACAGAGGGATCTGGGTACAGAGGAGGGTCAGAGGGATCGGGGTACAGAGGGGGGACAGAGGCATCTGGGTACAGAGGAGGGACAGAGGGATCGGGGCACAGAGGAGGGACAGAGGGATCGGGGTACAGAGGGGGGACAGAGGGATCCGAGTACAGAGGAGGGACAGAGGGATCCGGGTACAGAGGAGGGACAGAGTGATCTGGGTACAGAGGGATCCCGGTACAGAGGAGGGACAGAGGGATCCGGGTACAGAGGAGGGACAGAGGGATCCGGGTACAGAGGAGGGACAGAGGGATCTGGGTACAGAGGAGGGACAGAGGGATACGGGTACAGAGAAGGGACAGAGGGATACAGGTACAGAGGGATACGGGGACAGGAAAGGGATCTGGGTACAGAGGAGGGACAGAGGGATACGGGTACAGGAGAGGGACAGAGGGATCTGGGTACTAAGGAGGGACAGAGGGATCCGGGTACAGAGGGATCCAGGTACAGGAAAGGGATCTGGGTACAGAGGAGGGACAGAAGGATCTGGGTACAGGAGAGGGACAGAGGGATCTGGGTACAGAGGAGGGACAGAGAGATATATGTACAGAGGAGGGACAGAGGGATCCGGGTACAGAGGAGGGAAAGAGGGATCTGGGTACAGAGGAGGGACAGAGGGATCCGGGTACAGAGGAGGGACAGAGGGATCCGGGTACAGAGGAGGGACAGAGTGATCTGGATACAGAGGAGGGACAGAGTGATCTGGATACAGAGGGGGGACAGAGGGATCTGGGTACAGAGGGGGGACAGACGGATCCGGGTACAGAGGGGGGACAGAGGGATCCGGGTACAGAGGAGGGACAGAGGGATCCTGGTACAGAGGAGGGACAGAGGGATCCGGGTACAGAGGGGGGACAGAGGGATCTGGGTACAGAGGGGGGACAGAGGGATCGGGGTACAGAGGGGGGAAGAGGGATCTTGGTACAGAGGAGGGACAGAGGGATACAGGTACAGAGGGATACGGGGACAGGAAAGGGATCTGGGTACAGAGGAGGGACAGAGGGATACGGGTTCAGGAATGGGATCTGGGTACAGAGGAGGGACAGAGGAATCCGGGTACAGGAGAGGGACAGAGGGATCTGGGTACTAAGGAGGGACAGAGGGATCCGGGTACAGAGGGATCCAGGTACAGGAAAGGGATCTGGGTACAGAGGAGGGACAGAAGGATCTGGGTACAGGAGAGGGACAGAGGGATCTGGGTACAGAGGTGGGACAGAGGGATCCGGGTACAGAGGAGGGACAGAGGGATCTGGGTACAGAGGAGGGACTTAGAAATCTGGGTACAGAGGAGGGACAGAGGGATCTGGGTACAGAGGAGCGACAGAGGGATCCAGGTACAGAGGAGGGACAGAGGGGGGACAGAGGGATCTGGGTACAGAGGGGGGACAGAGGGATCCGGGTACAGAGGAGGGACAGAGGGATCCAGGTACAGGAAAGGGATCTGGGTACAGAGGAGGGACAGAAGGATCTGGGTACAGGAGAGGGACAGAGGGATCTGGGTACAGAGGTGGGACAGAGGGATCCGGGTACAGAGGAGGGACAGAGGGATCTGGGTACAGAGGAGGGACTTAGAAATCTGGGTACAGAGGAGGGACAGAGGGATCTGGGTACAGAGGAGCGACAGAGGGATCCAGGTACAGAGGAGGGACAGAGGGGGGACAGAGGGATCTGGGTACAGAGGAGGGACAGAGGGATACGGGTACAGAGAAGGGACAGAGGGATACAGGTACAGAGGGATACGGGGACAGGAAAGGGATCTGGGTACAGAGGAGGGACAGAGGGATACGGGTACAGGAGAGGGACAGAGGGATCTGGGTACTAAGGAGGGACAGAGGGATCCGGGTACAGAGGGATCCAGGTACAGGAAAGGGATCTGGGTACAGAGGAGGGACAGAAGGATCTGGGTACAGGAGAGGGACAGAGGGATCTGGGTACAGAGGAGGGACAGAGAGATATATGTACAGAGGAGGGACAGAGGGATCCGGGTACAGAGGAGGGAAAGAGGGATCTGGGTACAGAGGAGGGACAGAGGGATCCGGGTACAGAGGAGGGACAGAGGGATCCGGGTACAGAGGAGGGACAGAGTGATCTGGATACAGAGGAGGGACAGAGTGATCTGGATACAGAGGGGGGACAGAGGGATCTGGGTACAGAGGGGGGACAGAGGGATCCGGGTACAGAGGGGGGACAGAGGGATCCGGGTACAGAGGAGGGACAGAGGGATCCTGGTACAGAGGAGGGACAGAGGGATCCGGGTACAGAGGGGGGACAGAGGGATCTGGGTACAGAGGGGGGACAGAGGGATCGGGGTACAGAGGGGGGAAGAGGGATCTTGGTACAGAGGAGGGACAGAGGGATACAGGTACAGAGGGATACGGGGACAGGAAAGGGATCTGGGTACAGAGGAGGGACAGAGGGATACGGGTTCAGGAATGGGATCTGGGTACAGAGGAGGGACAGAGGAATCCGGGTACAGGAGAGGGACAGAGGGATCTGGGTACTAAGGAGGGACAGAGGGATCCGGGTACAGAGGGATCCAGGTACAGGAAAGGGATCTGGGTACAGAGGAGGGACAGAAGGATCTGGGTACAGGAGAGGGACAGAGGGATCTGGGTACAGAGGTGGGACAGAGGGATCCGGGTACAGAGGAGGGACAGAGGGATCTGGGTACAGAGGAGGGACTTAGAAATCTGGGTACAGAGGAGGGACAGAGGGATCTGGGTACAGAGGAGCGACAGAGGGATCCAGGTACAGAGGAGGGACAGAGGGGGGACAGAGGGATCTGGGTACAGAGGGGGGACAGAGGGATCCGGGTACAGAGGAGGGACAGAGGGATCCAGGTACAGGAAAGGGATCTGGGTACAGAGGAGGGACAGAAGGATCTGGGTACAGGAGAGGGACAGAGGGATCTGGGTACAGAGGTGGGACAGAGGGATCCGGGTACAGAGGAGGGACAGAGGGATCTGGGTACAGAGGAGGGACTTAGAAATCTGGGTACAGAGGAGGGACAGAGGGATCTGGGTACAGAGGAGCGACAGAGGGATCCAGGTACAGAGGAGGGACAGAGGGGGGACAGAGGGATCTGGGTACAGAGGAGGGACAGAGGAGGGACAGAAGGATCTGGGTACAGGAGAGGGACAGAGGGATCTGGGTACAGAGGTGGGACAGAGGGATCTGGGTACAGAGGGGGGACAGAGGGATTCTTTTATCTTTTATGAAAATAAGATGAGAAATCACACAAGTTTTTTTTTATATAAAGGATGAGATTTGGGGGAGGGGGAGGGGATAATTTTGTCATTTTCCAAGTAGCAGCTCAGCGGGTTCTGACACATGAGAATCTATCAGGTGTGATGGCGCCACCCGGTGTTCCTCTGTGGGGCTGCGCACTGATCTGATGAGCGCACAGATTATGTATTACATTTTTGGTGAATGAGGAGGGAGGGGCACTGTATACCCCTCCCCCTTACACACTCACATGTGGGGCTGGAATCCGGGATCCCCCTTGTTGTGACAGATTACGATATCTCCCCCCTGCCTGCAGACCCCCCAGAGTTTTGGGGAAGAGGCCCTTGTCCTCATCAATATGGGGGCCCCCTTTCCTGCGTGCTCAGATGAGGGTCCGATATGATATTTTGGGTGGGTGGGGGGATTTTAATCCCTACATTTTCTTTTCGTGTAGAAATCACTGGGGTAGATTCAGGTAAAGGCGCGCACTGATACGGCGGCGCAGCGTATCGTCTTCACGCTACGCCGCCGTAAATTACAGGAGCAAGCGCTGTATTCACGATGCACTTGCTCCGTAAGTTGCGGCGGCGTAGCGTAAAAGGGGCCGGCGTAAGCGCGCGGAATTCAAATGATCCCGTAGGGGGGCGTGGATCATTTAAATTAGGCGCGTTCCCGCGCATGCGCCGTCCCTAAAATTTCCCCGACGTGCGTTGCGGTAAATGTAGTCGCAAGGACATCATTGGTTTTCGAACGTGAACGTAAATGGCGTCCAGCGCCATTCACGGATGACTTACGCAAACGACGTAACTGTTTCAAATTTCGACGCGGGAACGACGGCCATACTTAACATTGTTACGCCGCACTTACGCCACCATATAGCAGGGGTAACTGTACGCCGGGAAAAGCCTAACGTAAACGGCGTAACTTTACTGCGTCGGCCGGGCGTACGTTCGGGAATTCGCGTATCTAGCTAATTTGCATACTCGACGCGGAATTCGACGGAAGCGCCACCTAGCGGCCAGCGTAAATATGCAGTTACGATCCGACGGCGGGAACGACGTCCATACTTAACATTGGCTGCGCCTCCTAATAGCAGGAGCAGCCTTACGCCGAAAAAGCCTTAGCGCAAACGACGTTAAAAAAACGAACGCCGGGCGCACGTACGTTTGTGAATCGGCGTATCTAAGAAATTAGCATATTCTACGCCGTCAACAACGGAAGCGCCGCCCTAGCGGCCAAAGTGATATTGCACACAATTCTACGCCGCCGCCGCAATCAAGTTACGTCGGCGGAGGAAGCCTATTTTTACAGCGTGACTGCCTTTGTGAATCGGCGGAACGAAACGCCGACGCAGATTTGAAATTACGGCGGCGTCTCATGCATCGTCTGGGGTTTTGTAATATTTTGCTTTTTGTGTCACAGAGACAGGAAGTGATAGAAAATCTCTCCGGAGGGGACACTTTTCTTATGAATGGGGAAGGTGATAATCATTGGATATCCCCGGCTATGATCTAAACACCAAGGCCCGGATTCACAAAGCACTTGCGCCGACGTAGAACAAGATACACCGACGTAAGTGCAAATGTGCGCCGTCGTATCTGTGCGCCGTACCCAAAAACAGATATGCGCCTAAAAACAGGCTTCATCCCGCCGACGTAACTTGCCTAAGCCGGCGTAGGGTGGGCGCACATTTACGCCGGACGCATGGTGGCGCTCCCATTGATCAGCCATTCAAATACGCAAATGAGGAAAATACGGCGATTCACGAACGTACGTGCGGCCGACGCAGGCTACGAGAGGTGCGCGTAAGTTGCACGTCCGGCGTAAAGTTATTCCCCATAAAGGAGGTGCAACCCGGCAACAGACATGCACAGGTCTGCACCAGGGAACACAAGCCGGCGTAGTTTAGGTTGGACGTGAGTCTGGCTGGGCGTAGGATACATTCATGGCGTACGCAGTGATCCGGCGTATCTTAGGCAGTTGTTCCGACGTGGTTGTGAGCATGCGCAGGGGGATGCGTCCACGTCACGACGCATGCGCAGTTCGTTAAACGTACTTGTCTGGCGCTCGGCCCATCATTTACATGGGGTAACGCCAACTTCCACCTACGCCGGCCTGCGCCTTCGAAACCTACGCCGCGCCGACGCAGCTTTGGGAGCACTGGCTTCCTGAATTCCATGCTTGCCTCTCTGCGCTGCGTCGGCGTGGCATACATTGGTTTGCGCTACGGCGGCGTAATGTGCGCCTTGCTCTCTGTGAATCCGGGCCTAAATCTGGTGAATGGGTGACTTACCAGCCGCCTATTTCAGGCAGAGGGGGCGTGTCTGGGCCAATACTGACCGCAAGAAAACTGCGGTGCGCAAAAAGAAGCTCCAGCAGCTCCGGCATCCCAACGCACTGGCCCCGCACAACCACCTTAAATCACAAAACCAACCAATGAGGTTGATGTGACCCGCTACTGACCAGCCGTGCAAACTGCGGCCGGTTTGTCGCCTTCGTACATCCCGCAGTTTTCATCCTGAAAGTCGAATACAAGTGCCTTGCGTACAGCCAGAAGAAGGGCGCGACTCCGACTGTGCCCTCTGTGCGAGGCCGGCCTTCACTTCTACTTCATACACACCACGGGCTAGATTCAGGTAGCTGCGCCTGATCTTACGGCGGCGCAGCGTATCGTATTTACGCTACGCCGCCGCAACTTACAGGAGCAAGTGCTGTATTCACAAAGCACTTGCTCCGTAAGTTGCGGCGGCGTAGCGTAAATGGGGCCGGCGTAAGCGCGCGTAATTCAAATGTGTAAGGGGGGGGGGGCGTGTTTTATGCTAATGTGTGTTGACCTGACGTGATTGACATTTTGTACGAACGGCGCCGTCCGTGTACATATCCCAGTGTGCATTGCTCCAAATGACGTCGCAAGGACGTCATTGGTTTCGACTTGAACGTAAATTACGTCCAGCCTTATTCGCGAACGACTTACGCAAACGACGTAAAAAAAATAAAAAAATCAAAGCGGGAACGACGTCCATACTTAATATTGAGTGCGCCTCATAGAAGCAGGCACAACGTTACGCCGATAAAGCCTTACGCAAACGACGTAAAAAAAACAAACGCCGGGCGCAAGTACGTTTGTGAATCGACGTAACTAGGTAATTTGCATACTCTACGCCGAAAACGACAGAAGCGCCACCTAGCGGCCAGCGTGAGGATGCACCCCAAGATACAACGGTGTAAGAGACTTATGCCAGTCGTATCTTTAGGCTAATGTCGGCGTATCTTGCTTTCTGAATACAGAAAGAAGATACGCCGGCGCAGCTTTGAATTTACGCAGCGTATCTATGGATACGCCGGCGTAATTCTTTGCTGAATCTAGCCCTAAAGTTGTACTTTATATGTAAATGGAAGCAGCATGCCACCCACCAACGCCTTCATTAGACAATCTCCCGGACTCAGGACCGCATGGTGAGAGCTGATTAGAGGACGCTCATCAGTAAGCCTTTTCTGCAGAGGAAGATCTACGTATGAATGGCGATGACTGACCATTACAGTACAGAGTACAGAGCAGAATAGACGTCTATAGTCACCGCCAATCTAAGGAAAGCTCCCTATCCGAATCCTGCCCTCCCTTCCTAACCAGCTCTCCATATTCTTCATCCTCAACCCCTTCTTCATCCCCCTAATGGGAATGTGTTTCCAACACACGATCGGAAATTCCGCCAGCAAAAGTCCGACGTGAGCTTTTGGTCGGAAATTCTGACCGCGTGTAGGCTCCATCGGGCTTTTGCTGGCAGAGGGGGAAGCGGGTGGTCGCGGAGGAGGAAGCGGGTGGTCGCGGAGGAGGAAGCGGGTGGTCGCGGAGGAGGAAGCGGGAACCACATAAGCCGATGCTTCCTCTGTAGCTCTGGCTCCTGTCCCAGGCAGAGTGATACCGAGTGCGATTCTCCTGGGACCTTTCTAGCAGCCTGGAGAGCGATGCCAGCAGAGGCTGGAGGAGGAAAAGGTCATCACATGCACTGGCAATGGGCATATTAACACAGGGCAGGGCACCTGCGCCTTTCCTACCGGTTAGCTGCACCGAGCCATAGATTTCTATTACCGTATATACTTAAGTATAAGCCGAGTTTTTTGGGCACATTTTTTTTTGTGCCCGATTTTTCAAAGTCAGGCACCCCTTCCATAGACTCCCATGTGGAAAGGTCATTTCTCTGGTAACTTTGGGGACCTGGTATCGGCCAGTCGTAGGTCCAGAGGACACTACGGTGGGGGGCAGGGGGGCAGAGGACACTACGGTGGGGGGGCAGAGGACACTACGGTGGGGGGACAGAGGACACTAGGGTGGGGGGCAGGGGGACAGAGGGCACTAGGGTGGGGGGCAGGGGGACAGAGGGCACTAGGGTGGGGGGCAGGGGGACAGAGGGACACTAGGGTGGGGGGCAGGGGGACAGAGGGACACTAGGGTGGGGGGCAGGGGGACAGAGGGACACTAGGGTGGGGGGCAGGGGGACGAGGGACAGTAGGGTGGGGGGCAGGGGGACGGGGGACACTAGGGTGGGGGGCAGGGGGACACTAGGGTGGGGGGCAGGGGGACACTAGGGTGGGGGGCAGGGGGACACTAGGGTGGGGGGCAGGGGGACGGGGGACACTAGGGTGGGGTGCAGGGGGACACTAGGGTGGGGTGCAGGGGGACACTAGGGTGGGGTGCAGGGGGACACTAGGGTGGGGTGCAGGGGGACAGAGGACACTAGGGTGGGGTGCAGGGGGACAGAGGACACTAGGGTGGGGTGCAGGGGGACAGAGGACACTAGGGTGGGGTGCAGGGGGACAGGGGACACATACATGTGTATGTCCGCCCAACTGTATGACTTTCTTTACCTCGCTTCTATGGGTTCTAGCCTCGGATCTTTTGTAGACCCAGGAACGCCACTGGTGGAAAGCATGAGATTGAGGGGGAAAAAAGGGACCTTTTTAAAGCCGCTGTGACGTTAGGGTCGCACATCGGTTATCAAAAAATAAAAATGAAGGCGAGTACCACAGAAAAAAATACCAGACCCAAGTGACAGGACAACCTACGTAAAGGTTACAGGTCAAGACGACCCCCTGGCATCACACCGAGACTCACCAGCCAAAAACACAGTTCAAGGGACAAAGCCTCCTGGTCACAGCATGAAGATGGGTCATCCCTTGAAACGCGTAGTGACAGTCCAAGCCTTGTAAGGACTATGGCGTCATTTAAAGAAAATGTAATGAGTGCATGGGCAGAAAAACTTGATCAAAGAGTACGGTAACAGTAAACCAGACCCAAGTGACAGGTTAACCCTTTGTAAGGCAACATATCAACACAAATCTGGCGTCACAGACACACACTGGTCACAGCATGAAGAAGGGTCCCTTAAAAAACGCGTAGTGACGGTGTAAGGTTTACATATCAAAACGTCCATTGGATATTTGCCAGCCAACACGTTTTAAGGGATGAACCCTCTTCATGTTCTGATGATTCCTCCCTTGAAACGTGTTAGCCGCAAGTCTCAATGACGCCAGGGTGGTCTTAATACGCAACCTTACGAGGGTTACCCCCATCATTACGCGTTTTAAGGGATGAACCCTCTTCATGCTCTGATCAGGAAGGTTCATCCCTTGAAAACGTGTTAAGCTGGCCAATCTCAACAACTCCATGGTCGTTTTGATACATAACCTTACACAGTCACTACGCGTTTCAAGGGATGAACCCTCTTCAGGCTGACAAGGAGGGCTTGTCCCTTGAAACGCGTTAGCCAGTGTGTCGTGCTGATGCCAGGGTCGTGTTTATGTTACCTTCCTTACAAAGGGTTAACCCGTCTCTTGGGTCTGGTTTTTACCGTACTCGTTGATCGAGCTTTCCTGCACTCGTTACTTTTCTTTACATTTTTATCTGGTAAAGCACTTGGGCCTTTGTGCCACTTTTCTTCCTCTTTGTATGTTCGTTATTAAGATTTCCCAGTCTAAAGCCGCACCAGGGGGGGGGGTAACTGGTTTCAAGGGACAAACCTTCCTCAGAAGAGCATGAAGAGGGGGTTGCCACCTTGAAACGTATAGTGATGGTGTAACTTTTGTAAAAGGTTACTTGTCACAGAGGCTCACCGGCCAACATGTTTCAAGAGACAAACCCTCTTCATCAGAGCATGAGGAGGGGGTTCATCCCTTGAAACGTGTTAGCTCAGATAGGGTTGTTTTAATACAGGGGTCAGCAACCCCTGGATGTCCGGCTCGTCAGTGCCTGTGACCAATTCACAGGTACTCAGCACCTCGGACATTTTTGCCACTGTCCTCTTCATTGGACGGCGGTATCACAGGGCTGGGTGGGGGGGGGGGGGGGGAGAAACCGCTGGAGTTAACTTTTTACATTACACAGCAGGTGATTGGTTGCTAGGATCACCCAGCAACCAATCATCAGCCTGTTGATGTGAAAAGTTAACTCCAGCGGTTCCCATCACGCGATACTGATCTCCGCTTACTGTACACCTGTGTAAGGTAGGAAAGTGCTACCTACACTGTGGGTAGGGTGGGGGCAGGGCAAAGGACACTATAGAGAGGGAGAGGAGGTACTGCTTTGGGGGGGGGGGGGGGGACAGGGACCCCTCATTACCCATGGGAACAGGGACCCCAACTCCAGACCATGCTGGCTGGTGTCGGCCACCCTTGGGTGCCAGGATGGGAAAAGGGGCAGCAATGTCCAAATCCTCAGCCACACGCTCCCTCGGGGTGAACCCACCATAGACAACCCCAAGATCGTCCCCCTCCCCATAGACAACCCCAAGATCGTCCCCCTCCCCATAGACAACCCCAAGATCGTCCCCCTCCCCATAGACAACCCCAAGATCGTCCCCCTCCCCATGGGCAACCCCAAGATCGTCCCCCTCCCATGTGGGCATCTGGAACCCTCCTGCTGAATAGCCAACAGGAGGCATAGACCCCTAAAGAAAGCCTGCCCCCCCCCCCCCCGTAAATAAAAGAAAGCTGTGACCCAAAGTGTGTTACATGACTGGGGGTTCAGGTAAAAACCTTATTTAGGTTCAGCAATCAGTTGGGTGGGGGGGCCTAGCGATGGGTGTTAATGGCAGCAAGGGTTATCCAAGGCCGTTGTGAAATGAGACGATCCCGCCGTCCCCGATCTGCCCAATGCCATCATCCAGGGAACAACAATACAGCGGAGCGCATGCAGCCCTCTGAAGCACCAATCACAGATATTTAGCGGCGGCGATGACACGTGCGTTCTATGTATACGCCCCCCCCCCCCTTACAAGGTATGTACAGACATAGACAAATATACATCATCCTCACAAGAAACTCTCCAGTCTGTAGATGGTGGGAGGGAAACCTGCGCACCTCGGCGCTCCTTTATTTTATTTTCACATAAAAACGGTCACCATGACCGGCGTCGATCAGAGAGGAGGGGGGCTGGGGGGGGGATGAAAACACTCTCCTGGCATTGGTTGAGAAAGGAACACCTTAGTAAATAGATCTCCACAAAACAAATATATATAATTTTATCACAAGATCCTAAAACAGGGCGACATCGGGGGAGGGGTAAAATAATTATATACACCATCTTTACAGCACATTTCAGGAGTTTCAAATAAAAATACAACCGGCCCAAAAAAAAAAAAAGTCATGTGACGGCGATCTTCAGAGATGAGCGAATGGAATAAATAAATCTTGTCTTCTGGTCTCCGGGAATGGAGGACGCAACACACGGCTCCTCCCAGCCGCTCCGCTCAGTCCCCCATCTTTACTTTAGAGGTCTGGAAGAGACAAGACGATGGTCAGGGGGGTTTATAAATCAGAGAGGGGGGGTGTACAATCAGAGAGGGGATCGTGAAGAAATTGCTACATAGTTACATTTCTCCAGCTTGGACCAACTCTGTATTATACCAGACCTGGGGGATCCCTCTAGATCAGGGGTCTCCAACACTACGGCTCTCCAGTTGTTCAGGAACTACAATTCCCATCATGCCGAGTTTTCCAATGCCTCATGGGACGTGTAGTTCTGCAACAGCTGGAGGACCGTAGTTTGGAGATCTCTGCCTTAGAACCTGGAAATCACTGAAGTAGAAACTGCTACTACGCCCACACCACACCAGCACCGCCCCTACCACACCAGCACCGCCCCTACCACACCAGCACCGCCCCTACCACACCAGCACCGCCCCTACCACACCAGCACTGCCCCTACCACACCAGCACTGCCCCGCCCCTACCACACCAGCACTGCCCCGCCCCTACCACACCAGCACCGCCCCTACCACACCAGCACTGCCCCGCCCCTACCACACCAGCACTGCCCCGCCCCTACCACACCAGCACTGCCCCGCCCCTACCACACCAGCACTGCCCCGCCCCTACCACACCAGCACTGCCCCGCCCCTACCACACCAGCACTGCCCCGCCCCTACCACACCAGCACCGCCCCTACCACACCAGCACTGCCCCGCCCCTACCACACCAGCACTGCCCCGCCCCTACCACACCAGCACCGCCCCGCCCCTACCACACCAGCACCGCCCCGCCCCTACCACACCAGCACCGCCCCGCCCCTACCACACCAGCACCGCCCCGCCCCTACCACACCAGCCCCGCCCCGCCCCTACCACACCAGCACCGCCCCGCCCCTACCACACCAGCACCGCCCCGCCCCTACCACACCAGCACCGCCCCGCCCCTACCACACCAGCACCGCCCCGCCCCTACCACACCAGCACCGCATAATTTTCTCAATGAAGGCAAAGCATCCTCTGATTAGATGGGATGAAGTGCGCGAGGGCACTGCCTCAGCTTGTCCAATCACAGAACGATTTGCACTTATTCAGAAAATACAACCGATCTCCTGAGTTTACTACTCAGCAGGGCAGCGGCTCAGAGGATCCGGAAGCTAGTGGAGATCACTGGAGTAGGGGGGTGGCACCGCTGCAGTAGGGGGGGGGGGGGGGGGCGGCAGCGCTCCCCCAGTAGGGGGGGGGGTGTAGTAGGGGGATGCGGCGGCAGCGGTGCAGTAGGGGGGGGGGTAGTAACGATTTCCAGCTTCTAGAGAGATCTCACAGGTCTGATAAATTACTCTGTATATAACTATGCATGAAATCCCCAGACCTGGAATTCTTCTTTAGAAAGGTGCGCAGACACGTTACAAGAGGTCTGTTTTTAGGCTTCATTCACACTTGTGCAACTCTGGGCACAAAGTCGCAATATTTTTATTTTTTTAATAGAAGCCGAACAAATCTATGCAACTTAAAAAAAAAAAAAAAAAAAAAAGGTCCCTGCACTACTTTGATGCAACTTTTCATGCGACTTGAGTGCCATAGACTGAAAGTGGCATCTTACTATTAATGCGACCGTTGTGCAGCAGTCAAAGTTGCATCCAAGTCGCACCCATCCAAAGTCGCATTGTAGTCACACAAGTGTGAATGGAGCCTCATTGTCAAAGCTTTATTGAAGAAGCTGAAGTTGGAAGCTGATTGGTTACTACGCACAGCTGCACCAGATTCAGCAATTGGCTCCACCCCCATCTTTATACCCACCTGCAGAATCGCCACAATAACCCCGAACAGGCCGATGGCGCTCCCGAAAATCTCCACAATCAGAATCTTCACAAAGAGGCTGGCATTCTGGGCATCTGCCAGCGCTGCGCCACTGCCAACGATACCGACACAGATCCCGCAGAAGAGGTTAGAAAAGCCCACCGTGAGGCCGGCGCCAAACATGGAGAACCCTACAGATACAAGATAAATGTGAGAGCCGATCCCGAATAATAAGACAATTCACAATACAGACATTTTATCTGAGTGATGATCAGAGGGAAAGGAGATCCGGGAGGAAGGAACATTCCGCTCATATTTACCGGGGGGGGGGGGGGGGGGATCCAAGAGCCTTATACAGAGAGGACATTGTCCTAAGGCACAGCCAACCACCACACTACAATGGCGCCATCTAGTGAGCACATTGCAGAACTGCAACAGTAGGCCGTTCCTGGGTCTGTACACCCGCTGTGCCCATTATGAGGGGTTCCCACCATCCCTGTGCTGAGTTCCCCGGTCTGTACACCCGCTGTGCCCATTATGAGGGGTTCCCACCATCCCTGTGCCGAGTTCCCGGGTCTGTACACCCGCTGTGCCCATTATGAGGGGTTCCCACCATCCCTGTGCTGAGTTCCCAGGTCTGTACACCCGCTGTGCCCATTATGAGGGGTTCCCACCATCCCTGTGCTGAGTTCCCGGGTCTGTACACCCGCTGTGCCCATTATGAGGGGTTCCCACCATCCCTGTGCCAAGTTCCCGGGTCTGTACACCCGCTGTGCCCATTATGAGGGGTTCCCACCATCCCTGTGCTGAGTTCCTGGGTCTGTACACCCGCTGTGCCCCATTATGAGGTGTTCCCACCATCCCTGTGCTGAGTTCCCGGGTCTGTACACCCGCTGTGCCCATTATGAGGGGCTCCCACCATCCCTGTGCTGAGTTCCCGGGTCTATACACCCGCTGTGCCCATTATGAGGGGTTCCCACCATCCCTGTGCTGAGTTCCCAGGTCTGTACACCCGCTGTGCCCATTATGAGGGGTTCCCACCATCCCTGTGCTGAGTTCCCAGGTCTTTACACCTTATGAGGGGTTCCCACCATCCCTGTGCCGAGTTCCCGGGTCTGTACACCCGCTGTGCCCATTATGAGGGGTTCCCACCATCCCTGTGCTGAGTTCCCGGGTCCGTACACCCGCTGTGCCCATTATGAGAGGTTCCCACCATCCCTGTGCTGAGTTCCCGGGTCTGTACCCCCGCTGTGCCCATTATGAGGGGTTCCCACCATCCCTGTGCTGAGTCCCCGGGTCTGTACACCCGCTGTGCCCCATTATGAGGGGTTCCCACCATCCCTGTGCTGAGTTCTCTGGTCTGTACACCCGCTGTGCCCATTATGAGGGGTTCCGACCATCCCTGTGCCGAGTTCCCGGGTCTGTACCCCCGCTGTGCCATTATGAGGGGTTCCCACCATCCCTGTGCCGAGTTCCCAGGTCTGTACACACCCGCTGTGCCCTTTGAGCCATAACGGCCCCCCCCCCCCCATGAGCAGACAATGCAGAGGACTGACCTGCATGGTAGTTGTTTCTCCCGATGGTCTCCGGAGTGTTTCCTGAGAAACGCTGGAATACAAAACAACATTTTCACAGATTAACAGCGACGTCCCGCCCATGAGCCATCACCCCGCCCCCCACAGAACACATCTGACCTGATACTGTCCACAGCCGAGTGGGTGAGGTCATGCAGCTTACTAGAAGGCTGCCCATCTACCCCTGCCCCTCTCCAGTAGGCCACCCCTCCCCCTCTGGAAGGCCACCGCCTACTCCCCCCTCCCCCTCTGGAAGGCCACCGCCTACTCCCCCCGCCCCCTCTGGAAGGCCACCGCCTACTCCCCCCGCCCCCTCTGGAAGGCCACCGCCTACTCCCCCCGCCCCCTCTGGAAGGCCACCGCCTACTCCCCCCGCCCCCTCTCCGGAAGGCCACCGCCTACTCCCCCCGCCCCCTCTCCGGAAGGCCACCGCCTACTCCCCCCGCCCCCTCTCCGGAAGGCCACCGCCTACTCCCCCCGCCCCCTCTCCGGAAAGCCGCCCCCTCTCCAGAAAGCCGCCTACTCCCCCGCCCCCTCTCCAGAAAGCCGCCTACTCCCCCGCCCCCTCTCCAGAAAGCCGCCTACTCCCCCGCCCCCTCTCCAGAAAGCCGCCTACTCCCCCGCCCCCTCTCCAGAAAGCCGCCTACTCCCCCGCCCCCTCTCCAGAAAGCCGCCTACCCCCCCGCCCCCTCTCCAGAAAGCCGCCTACTCCCCCGCCCCCTCTCCAGAAAGCCGCCTACTCCCCCGCCCCCTCTCCAGAAAGCCGCCTACTCCCCCGCCCCCTCTCCAGAAAGCCGCCTACTCCCCCGCCCCCCCTCCAGAAAGCCGCCTACTCCCCCCCCCCCCTCTCCAGAAAGCCGCCTACCCCCCCGCCCCCTCTCCAGAAAGCCGCCTACTCCCCCGCCCCCTCTCCAGAAAGCCGCCTACTCCCCCGCCCCCTCTCCAGAAAGCCGCCTACTCCCTCGCCCCCCTCTAAAATGTGGGCAATGCCGGACGTACAATGTAATTCAGATACAAGAGATCCTCACCTCCGCCATATTGCTGATCACAATGGCCATGATGATTCCGTAGATGGCCACAGCTTCACAGAAGATGATGCTGGAAGGAGGAAATAAACATGAGTGCAATGATCATCGCTCACCACCACCCCCTCAATCATGTGACATCGAGGGGGCGGGGCATGCTGGAAATATTACTTCCTTGTGTTTGTATATGAATAACATCCACTGCCAAGTGTCACCTCTGGGTACAAACATTTCCTGCCAACAGAAAGGAAGATCACCCAACACATTATTACCCCTCCTCCTCAACGAAGCCATGGGATTGGCTGCATGGTACACTTATGGACTGAAAGGGGAGATGCTTAGGTGGGTGGAGCTTGGACGCAGAGTGATGTCAGGGCATCTGCAGTAACAGGTCACTGTGTCACAAATCACCTCATTACAATTTACAGATATGAACTCCTAATCTGTATTGTTTAACCACTTCAGCCCCGGACCATTAGGCTGGCCAAAGACCAGAGCACTTTGCGATTCGGCACTGCGCCGCTTTAACTGACAATTGCGCAGTCGTACGACGTGGGTCCCAAACAAAATTGACGTATTTTTTCCCCACAAATAGAGCTTTCTTTTTGGTGGCATTTGATCACCTCGGTGGTTTTAATTTTTTGCGCTATAAACAAAAATAGAGCGACAAAATTTGAAAAAAAAAAAAAAAAAAAGGAATATTTTGTACTTTATCTTTTACTTTGTTATAATAAATATCCCCAATTTTATTTATTTTTTTAAATAAGTTTTTCTCAGTTTAGGCCGGTACGTATTCTACATTTTTTTAACCAAAAATAAAAAAATCGCAAGCAGCGTATATTGATTGGTTTGCGCAAAAGTTATAGCGGGTATGGTTTTACGGCATTTTTATTTTTTTAACTAGTAATGGCGGCGGTCAGCGATTTTTATTGTAAATGCGACTTTTTGATGAACATAACGGACACTTTTGACACATTTTTGGGACCGCTCTCATTAATACAGCGATCAGAGCTAAAAAAAAATAGAGTTACGTACCGGTAACGTCTTTTCCAGTAGTCTTTCAGGACAGCCCACAATTGAGAGATACTCCTCCTCTTCCTCTAGGAAACACTGCGCCAGCCCATAAATTTCTCACTCCCCCTGCCAGACCTCAGTTTTTATACGAGCACCTCCGGTCAGCTGGGGAGACACAAGAACATGTTAATAACATACTATTACATATCAACATCATGTCCTGGTCTTGAAATCAGACTTCCTCTATTCGGGTGGGTACCCAGGGCTGTCCTGAAAGACTACTGGAAAAGACGTTACCGGTACGTAACTCTATTTTTCCCCTCCCGTCTTTCAGGACAGCCCACAATTGAGGATAATCGAGAACTTACCAACTAGGGTGGGACTATGGCTTGCAAAACCTTTCGCCCAAAGGCTTGCTCACCTGCCGAAACCAGGTCCACCCTGTAGTGTTTAACAAAGGTGGTGTAGCTGGACCATGTTGCTGCTTTGCAAATCTGTTCCGGCGTTGCTCCACCTCTTTCTGCCTGAGAGGTTGCCAACGCTCGAGTGGAGTGTGCTTTTATTCCTGTAGGGATTTCCCTACCAGCCAAAGTGTATGCTTGCCCAATGCTTAGTCTTAGCCACCTGGCAATAGTGCGCCTGGATGCTTTGCATCCCTTCCTGGTTCCAGAAAATAAAACAAATAGTGAGTCTGACCTTCTAAACGGTCTAGTCACCTCTAAGTAATGTAGGATACTTCTCCTAACATCTAACGTACTGAAACGTCGTTCCCTTTCCCCCGAAGGGTTGGAACAAAAAGAGGGTAAAACTATATCTTGACTCCTGTGAAACTTTGAAGTCACTTTAGGAAGAAAGGCTGGATCGGTCTTGAAAACGACCCGATCCGGGAAAATAACACAAAAAGGGGGTCTGATCGATAGAGCTTCTAGCTCGCTGACCCTCCTAGCAGTGGTCACTGCAACCAAAAAAGCTGTTTTTAAGGTTAAATCCCTTAGAGAACAATTATCTAAGGGTTCAAAGGGAGTACCCGTTAAGGTACGCAACACCAGAGACAGGTCCCAACTGGGGAAGGGTGGACCTCGAGCTGGTCTCTGTCTGGTTAGTGCTCTAAAGAACCTGACTACCCAGGGACTGGTGGCCAGAGGTTTTTCTAAATACACCGTAAGTGCCGAAACCTGCCCTTTAAGGGTGCTAACTGAAAGACCCTTATCTGCCCCACACTGAAGAAATTCTATGACAGCCGTGGGGCTCTGTACAGAACAGGGGCAATTTACACACCATTCGTTGAAACGAAGCCAAACCTTGTAAATTTTGCGGGTCTCCTTCTTTCTACTATTAAGGAGGGTGGCAATTAAACCTTCGGAAAATCCCTTGGATCTTAGTATGGCTTCCTCAGCCACGCCGCTAGCCTCCACCTGTGAACTTGTGGGCATAGGACTGGGCCCTGTGATAGAAGATCCTCTCGTTGAGGTAGAAATAAGGGTGGTTCTGCCGCTAACTGCTTGAGGACTGAGAACCATGCCCTCTTGGGCCAGTAAGGAGCTACCAGGACTAGAGAGGTGTGCTCTGATTGGAATTTTCTCAGAACTGCTGGCAGAAGTACCGGAGGTGGGAATGCATAGCATCTTCCGAACTTCCAGCTTTGGGACAGGGCATCCACCCCCCTTGCTCCTTCTCCTTTGTTCAGGGAGAAGAAACAGGGGGTCTTCGCATTTTCTCTTGAGGCGAAGAGGTCCACCTCCAGAGTTCCCCATCTCTTGTTCAGGAGATGAAAGACCTCCTGGTTGAGGGTCCACTCGCCCTCCCTCAGCTGCCTTCGACTGAGGAAGTCTGCTGTCACGTTTCTTTCTCCCCTCAGAAAGACCGCCGAAAGGGAGAGGGTGTGGATCTCGGCCCAGCCCAGAATCTCTGCTGTCAGGACCGACAAACTTTCGCTTCTCGTGCCTCCCTGCTTGTTTAAGTAGGCTACGGCCGATGAATTGTCCGATCTCACCTGAATGTGGTGCCCCTGGAGTTCTTCCTGAAAGAACCTGAGGGCTAGGCCCACTGCCCTCAGCTCCTTCCAATTGGAAGATCTTTTTAGATCCTGGAGACCCCAGGTACCCTGCGCTGGAAGGGATCCCAGGTGTGCTCCCCAGCCCTTGCCGCTTGCGTCTGTGGTTACCACCCGAGACACCGGGATAATCCACAGACGTCCTTGGGTTACGTTGGTGGCCTTTCTCCACCACCAGAGGGATCTTTTTACCTGAAGTGGTACTTGAATCAAGGAGTCTAGGGCTTCTAGGCTGTGATCCCAGACCCTTAGTAGGAAGGCCTGCAGCGGGCGAAAGTGAATACCTGCCCACTGCACGGCTGGGAGGGCAGATGTCAACAGACCTAGCGTTGACATCAGGGACCTTAGTGACACCTGTTGATTGTTTTGGAGGGAAGCCACTGCTCTGTCCAACTTCTTGACTTTCTCTACCGGGAGGAACACTCTTGAGAGAGTGGAATCCAGCAGGTACCCCAGGTAAGTGATCCGTTGTGATGGATTTAAACTGGACTTTTGTAGGTTCAGTAACCACCCTAGGTCCGTTAGAACCTTCTTGGTCACTTCCAGGTCCCTGGATAGCTGCTCTGGTGAGGCTGCGAAAAGAAGCAGGTCGTCCAGATAGGCTATGATGGATACTCCCTGAAGTCGCAGAAACGCTATGGGTTCTGCCAGGATCTTGGTAAAAATCCGGGGCGATGAGGATAGCCCGAATGGCAGAGCCTGAACTGGAGGTGTACAATCGTTCCCTCTAGGTCCACGGCCAATCGCAGATATTTCTGAGAACTCTCTGCGATCGGAACGTGCAAGTATGCGTCTCTGAGGTCCAGAGATACCATGAAACAATTGAGGGGAAGGAGGGCTCTGACTGTGTAAATCGATTCCATGCGGAACTTCCTGTATGAAATGGATCTGTTCAGAGGGTTTAGGTTTAGGATTAACCTGTATTTCCCTGAGGGCTTCTTTACCACAAAGATATGTGAATAAAATCCCCTTCCTTCCTCTGCCCTTGGAACTCTGAGGATGACACTCTGATCCTCTAGCTCCCTTAGAGCTCCCAACAAGGCTTCGGATTTCTCCCTGTCCCTGGGTAGATGGGTGACTAGGTATCTCTGGGGGGGAGGCGATGAAAATTCCAGTCGGTATCCCCCTCTTATGACCGCCAGGACAAACTGGTTTGGGGAAATTGATTCCCATTGTGGGAGAAAGGTCCCCAGTCTTCCTCCCACCCTGACTAGCGAGTCATGGGTTCTTAGGGGGCTGGACAGGAGGGTGAAAAATCGCTCCACCTCTGCCCCTGGGGGTCCAAACCCTCTTTTGGCCTGCCGGTTTGGCCCCTTTTTGTTTTTGCGGACGAAACCCCCTTCCTGCCTGTACTGTGACTTTCTTTTTAGGAGGAAAGGCCTTCTTTTTGTCCGCCGTGCGGTCTAGTACTGCTTCAAGGCCTGGGCCAAAAAGCAGGTCACCTGTGAAGGGAATACCACACAACTTGGATTTAGAGGCGCTGTCGCCAGTCCAAGTCTTGAGCCAGAGGGCCCTTCTGGCCGAGTTAGCCAGAGCAGCCGATCTGGCTGACATGCGGACTGACTCCGCTGAGGCATCCGCTATATAAGCGACTCCTTGCAGGATAGTAGGGAAGGAAGCTAAAATAGTTTCCTTATCCGTACCAGCTTCAATGTGCTCCTGAATCTTAGAGAGCCAATGCTCTAGATTGCGGGCCATTACCGTGACGGCAAGTTCTGGTTTAAGATTCCCTATAGTAGAGTCCCAACATTTCTTTAATAGGGAATCCATTCTCTTGTCCATAACATCGGACAAAACCCCCATGTCCTCAAACGCTAAATCCGTGTTCCTGGACACTTGGGAGAAGGCGGCGTCTAATTTGGGGCTTTTGTTCCAAACAGACGAAGGATCCTCTGAGAAGGGGAATCTCCTCTTTAGGGATCTGGAAAAAAAGGGTTTCCTTTCAGGATCCTGCCACTCCTTCTTAATGGTCTCTACCAGTATATCATGTACTGGGAAGACCTTTTTCTCTTGCTCCTCCAGACCTCTGTACAGTCGATCATGGAGGGTAAGAGGCTTTTTGTCGGTTTGGATACCAAGGGTTGTGTAAACTGCCCCTAAGAGGTCCTCTACCTCATCCAGCGACAACTTGTACCTAGAGGGCTTCCTGGACTCCCCGTCCTGGTCCTCTCCATCTGACCCCTCTTGAGAATCAGAGGTGGCACTATCCGGAAGAACCGGTTCCTCTTGGGAAGGGCCTGCGGAAACATCTGCCATAGCTGCTGCAATGGGTATGACAGGAGCAGGACCCTGAGCCTGTGGCTGGGTTGTAACCTGGGTGGGGACAGCCAGGGGCTGTAACCTCTCAAACAGAGATTTGAATGAGGAGAAAGTGGATGACAGCTCTTTAACAGAGGCTGCAAGTCCTGACTCCTGTTCTAATTCATTTTCCCTGACTAAGGATTGAATGCAATCCCTACACAGGACCTTAGTCCATGATTCTGGAAGGATATCCCTACAGGAGGTACACTTCCTCTTTGAGCTATGCCTTCCACCACCCGTTTTTTCAATGGCCTTCTGAAACACAGAAAAGGACAGAAAACAACAGTTTTAAAATTGGTTACAACCCTGGGAGTGCACCTAGCCCTCTATAAACCCTGGGACTAAGGACTCCCCCTCCCCTGGCCACCCAGGAGGCTTGCCTCCCCATGCATTGAACCCTACATGGAGAGGCAAACCTAAGCTAGAGAGCGCCCCTCCCCAGGGTACTCTTACCTTAGGCTCGCTGGAGGTAGCGTCAGTTGTCAGGGCTGGCTCTGGAGATGCTGCCGACATGACCGCAGGTGGCTGCTTGCCGAGAGCTTCTCTTCGCCTGTGCGAGATCCGACTCCCTCCAGCGTCCGCCCGGACCTCCTATCAGCACCGCGACCCGGAACCGGAAGTCGCGGTTCAAAGGGGAGACATCCGCTCTACACCGGAAATGACGTCACCCGCCGTCCAGCCCGCTCGGTTCAAAAAAAAATTTCTGCGGCCTGTAGTACAGGGCGAGTCCTGATGTCTCCCTCGCTACGCCCCGCTGGACGAGATAGGGGTCCCCCGCAGCCAGCAGCCGCGCTCGGCGTGGATGGGGTGGCAAATGGTGGGCCTGCACCGCACCAGGATTCACCTGGAAGCCTCTGCTTCCTTTAAGGTAAAGAATGGCCTCAGTCCTCTGCCTGAATTGGCCTAGGTTCCCATGCACAGTGTCTCCCCACCGGAGGAAACACTAATACTGAGGTCTGGCAGGGGGAGTGAGAAATTTATGGGCTGGCGCAGTGTTTCCTAGAGGAAGAGGAGGAGTATCTCTCAATTGTGGGCTGTCCTGAAAGACGGGAGGGGAAAAAATGCACCGATTACTGTGTAAATGACACTGGCAGTAAAGGGGGTTAACCACTAGGTGGCGCTGAAGGGGCCAAGTGTGTCCTAGGGGGAAGGAGCTACCACAGACACGTCACTGATCCCGATCACAGGGAACATTCGATCAGTGACACGTCATGAGGCCGAACAGAAGAATGCCTTTTTTACAAAAGGTATCCTCCTGTTCTACCTTTGCCAACCGCAATCTGGGGCCGCCGGGGGAACATCGAGTTTCCGGGGCCCGCGAGAGTACTCTGTAGGCACGCATGCCTGCTGGGCGGCAAATTTAAAGAAACGTACAGGTACGCCCATTTGCCTGCCCGTGCCATTGTGTAGAGGTAAATGTGCGTGCGCTGGTCGCTATGCGTCTAGAGTTCACCTTCAAATAATGAGATTTCATGGGAACTGGAGCATTACGTCATCAAGTCCGATACATGAAGAAGGAATTATAAATGGTCACCGCAGGCCTGAGGGACACTTACCTGACCAGGTTCTTGGTTTTAATGCGTGGAGCCTTCACTCCTCCTCCCAGGATGCTGGAGCCAGTGATATAAATTCCCCTTTAAGAAGAAGACACAGATCGTTAGTCGCAGGGACACAACAGAGCAGTGGTCCCTGTACAGGCGGGGCGCTCAACCTGTGGCCCTCTAGCTGTTGCAGAACTACATCATGCCTTTAAGAGGCATGTTTGTAACTGTTGAGCCTTGCAATGCCTCATGGGACTTCTAGTTGCGCAACAGCTGGAGGGCCGCAGGTTGAGCACCCCTGCTGTACAAGGAGAGATCACACAGTCCATCACTCCAGGATACTATAGTGTCTGAACTGAGGGCTGTTCATATGGATCCACAAAAATCGATGTATTCTAAACTTTCAATCAGTTGAACTTTTTTTTGAATGAGGCAACACAGACAGTTCTCATTTCCAGGCGCTGGGCTGTATACAGCACTGGAAGCTGTAGCGTTGACCAGGGACATTATCAGAGCTGAATGGTGGAGGGATCAGAACAATGGCTGCACCCCCCTTCTGTCACTTACCAGGCTGCTCCCACCACAGACAGCGAGATGGCCAATCCGATGCCAAGGTTCGCCCACATGTACGGCGAGGTCTCCGTCAGGAACCTGAAGAAAGAAAACGGACCAATCAGATACAAGTCTTTACACCACACCCACATATGTGACAGAGCAAACTATTGGCTGAACACACAGCGCTGGTATATAAGAGGTTCAATGTTACGGGAGATCAAATGTATAGAATAATGGGGCCACCGATACCAAGAGAGGATCCCATTAGACACAGTGAAGGTCACCTATACATTTATTGGAGGATTTCCTGTCCGATGTCCCCGTCTGATGTCAGCCTGTAATTCTCTAAATACCAGTGCGGTAGAATACGGAAATTTCTGGTCTTCAACTAGTGATCTGACCATTCACAGTACTCTACCAAGCAGGGGGGATG
>NC_053495.1:210535080-210570080 GCF_905171775.1 Rana temporaria | reverse complement strand
TGTCTGTTACAGCGTGATGAATGTGCGATCTCCATTACGAACGCTAGTTTTACCAGAACAATCTCTCCCGTCTCATAACTTGCTTCTGAGCATGCGCGTTTTTTTTCATGCCGTTAAAGCCTACACACACACACACAACCGTTTTTTACAACCTTAAAAACGTTGTGAAAAAATAGAGCATGTTCGAAAACCCGAAAAATCCCGAAGCCCACACACGATTGTTTTTAATGACATTAAAAAAACATATTTTTTTTTAGAGCCCGAAAAACGGTTGCGTGTACGCGGCATGAGAGCGGCTTTACATCCACTTTCTACTCATTTTTTATTACCGGTATATTGGGGAGAAAAAGAAAAAAAACACAACAAAATCGAATTTGTAGATAAATGAGCTGACAATACAAAACACTGGAAAAATGCGTCAATGTCGATGGAGAAATAATTCTCAGACTGATAATATAATATTATATATAATAAATACACTCACCACGCTACATCAAAGCGAAATCCCAAATCGAATATCGTGTAACACGTTCCTGGAAGAGAGAAAACCTTGCATTAGACGCCATGAAATGTCTCCGTCATCAGAACACAATATAGAAATGTCCGGAACATTCCGCGATGAGAAGAGATCTCCACCAATGGAAGAGGAAAGACACAAAGTATCCATATCCTGGGGGGGGGGGGCAGATTCGGATACTTTGTTTCTTTTCTAGGAAGTTGTGGGGGGGACCCCTTATTATTTTATCTTTGGGGGGTTTTCATTTTTATCATCTGCAGCAGATCCCGAGTTCTGGAGAAAAATGTTCTAACTGATCTCGGCAATGATCTATGACATACACATAGGTGGGGGTCTTCTGTCCATATACCCCCCCCCCCCTCTTCTATGTACATAACACCTCTGCTCTATATACATTCTTCAGTCGCCCTCTTCTGCTCCTCCGATCGCAGGAATGCGGCACAGAGGATTAGGGATGTTGCTCGGGGGTCCGGCCGCACTGCAGCCTCGCTGTCATATCAGTCCCAGGGATGGACTTCTCCTGGAACAGAATATGAGGGGCTACAGGAGGCGTCCATCACTCCTCATTATACAGGAAGACTGAGCCGGGGGGGGGGGGGGGCTGAGGAGCCATATCACTGATCATTGTGAGGTCCCCCCCCCCTCCCACCTACAGCAAGCCTTGTGTATAGGAAGCTCCCCCAATCTACAGGAAGTCCTAAAGGAACCCCCCCCCTACATGAAGTCCTTTCTAAAAGGGAGCCCCCCTTCCAGCTACAGGAAGTCCTAAAGGAACCCCCCCCTACATGAAGTCCTTTCTAAAAGGGAGCCCCCCTTCCAGCTACAGGAAGTCCTAAAGGAACCCCCCCCTACATGAAGTCCTTTCTAAAAGGGAGCCCCCCTTCCAGCTACAGGAAGTCCTGTCTAAAAGGGAGCCCCCCCCCCTTCCAGCTACAGGAAGTCCTTTCTAAAAGGGAGCCCCCCCCTTCCAGCTACAGGAAGTCCTTTCTAAAAGGGAGCCCCCCCCTTCCAGCTACAGGAAGTCCTTTCTAAAAGGGAGCCCCCCCCTTCCAGCTACAGGAAGTCCTTTCTAAAAGGGAGCCCCCCCCTTCCAGCTACAGGAAGTCCTTTCTAAAAGGGAGCCCCCCCTTCCAGCTACAGGAAGTCCTTTCTAAAAGGGAGCCCCCCTTCCAGCTACAGGAAGTCCTGTCTAAAAGGGAGCCCCCCCCTTCCAGGTACAGGAAGTCCTTTCTAAAAGGGAGCCCCCCTTCCAGCTACAGGAAGTCCTTTCTAAAAGGGAGCCCCCCCTTCCAGCTACAGGAAGTCCTGTCTAAAAGGGAGCCCCCCCCCCCTTCCAGGTACAGGAAGTCCTTTCTAAAAGGGAGCCCCCCCCCTTCCAGGTACAGGAAGTCCTTTCTAAAAGGGAGCCCCCCTTCCATCTACAGGAAGTCCTGTCTAAAAAGGGAGCCCCCCTTCCAGCTACAGGAAGTCCTTTCTAAAAGGGAGCCCCCCTTCCATCTACAGGAAGTCCTTTCTAAAAGGGAGCCCCCCTTCCATCTACAGGAAGTCCTTTCTAAAAGGGAGCCCCCCTTCCATCTACAGGAAGTCCCGTCTAAAAGGGAGCCCCCCCCCCTTCCAGCTACAGGAAGTCCTTTCTAAAAGGGAGCCCCCCCCCTTCCAGCTACAGGAAGTCCTTTCTAAAAGGGAGCCCCCCTTCCAGCTACAGGAAGTCCTTTCTAAAAGGGAGCCCCCCTTCCAGCTACAGGAAGTCCTTTCTAAAAGGGAGCCCCCTTCCAGCTACAGGAAGTCCTTTCTAAAAGGGAGCCCCCCTTCCAGCTACAGGAAGTCCTTTCTAAAAGGGAGCCCCCCTTCCAGCTACAGGAAGTCCTGTCTAAAAGGGAGCCCCCCTTCCAGCTACAGGAAGTCCTGTCTAAAAGGGAGCCCCCCGTTCCAGCTACAGGAAGTCCTTTCTAAAAGGGAGCCCCCCGTTCCAGCTACAGGAAGTCCTTTCTAAAAGGGAGCCCCCCCTTCCAGCTACAGGAAGTCCTGTCTAAAAGGGAGCCCCCCCCTTCCAGCTACAGGAAGTCCTGTCTAAAAGGGAGCCCCCCCTTCCAGCTACAGGAAGTCCTTTCTAAAGGGAGCCCCCCCTTCCAGCTACAGGAAGTCCTTTCTAAAAGGGAGCCCCCCTTCCAGCTACAGGAAGTCCTTTCTAAAGGGAGCCCCCCCTTCCAGCTACAGGAAGTCCTTTCTAAAAGGGAGCCCCCCCCTTCCAGCTACAGGAAGTCCTTTCTAAAAGGAGGAGTCCCCCACTTCCAGCTACAGGAAGTCCTTTCTAAAAGGGAGGAGTCCCAGCCCCCCCCCCCCCATCTGGTCTCTCGCACGGTTGGTCATGTGACAGGAGGCGAAGATTTGGGGAAGTGCGAATTGCTCACAATGACACCATCGGGATCCGGAGAGGAAGGAACGATTGTGAAATCCATCGAACAGACGAAGAGCCCGGCGGTGATTATTGAAGTGCGATCCGATCGCTGGGCCAGATCGCTCTTCACTCCGCCATCTTCTTCAAAAAGCCCAACCCCGAGGAAAGGTTGTTTGGCGCGTCTCCACCGGATTCTACCCGATTGCCCCCCTTCCCTCATCAATAGAAGGTCACCAACCCCTTCATCATACGGGTCTCCCCTCCGATAAAGGTGACCACACACTATACAATCTCATCAGCAATGCGGCGGAAGGGTCTCTCTGATCCGAGACATTCCGGCTAAACGAGATTGTACAATCACATGTATGGTCAGCTCAGTAAACACCCAACTTCATTGCACAGCCTCCTTTATCTAGTGCCGGGGCCTCTGATTGGATACAAATAGATTGCCGTCGTTTTGATAATTGTATGGCGAGAATAGCAGCCCGGAACTTCTGGCGTCACCACGTCACTGTCCGAATCCTCAGCCGCAACACAGTTCTTCTACATCAGTAAATAAATCGGTGGGAGGGGGGGGGGTGGTATTTATAAATTGGGGGGGGGGGGGGGGTCTGACGTGTACATTGTAGATGAAGGAAGGCCGATCTCCCGGAGATCTAGAAGAGTGACAGAGCGATCCGGACTTCCCCAACCAAGACCGGGCGAGCCCAATGTTTACCCCCCAACACCGACCCTCCCCTCCCCCATCCAGAGAGAGAACTGAACAGACCTGTACTTAAATCTTCACATCTCATTAATAAATAGAAAAATTATCTGAGGGCAGGGGGCAGATCTACACACAGATTACCCCCCCCGCCCCTCGGAGAGGGCAGATCTACACACAGATTACCCCCCCCGCCCCTCGGAGAGGGCAGATCTACACACAGATTACCCCCCCGCCCCTCGGAGAGGGCAGATCCACACACAGCCCCCCACTCCCCAGAGGGGTCAGATCTATGCAGACCTCCCCACCACCCAAGAGGGGTCAGATCTACACACAGATTACCCCCCCCCCCCCTCGGAGAGGGCAGATCTACGCACACAGCCCCCCACCCCTCGGAGAGGGCAGATCTACACACAGCCCACCCCCCCCACCCCTCGGAGAGGGCAGACCTACGCACAGATTACCCCCCACCCCTTGGAGGGGGCAGATCTACAAAGATCCCCCCACCCCTAGGAGAGGGCAGATCTACACACAGATTACCCCCCACCCCTCGGAGAGGGCAGATCTATGCAGACCCCCACCCCACCCCAGACGGGGCAGATCTACGCACACAGACCCCCCCCACCCCAGAGGGGGCAGATCTACGCACAGACCCCCCCCCCCACCTCAGAGGGGGCAGATCTACGCACACAGACCCCCCACTGATATGATGGGCAGGGAAGGGGCTCATGCTCTGACTCTAGTATTATTTCCAGGAATAATGATCACGGGACATCAGAGGAATGGAAGCGGTGAGACTGCCGGAGACACTTCCGCAAATCTGACAGCCTTACCCCCCCCCCCCCCCCCCCGGATGGAGGAGGGGAATACACATGTCCACCACACACAGGAAACTCCTGCACTTCATCACATCCCCTCCATGTTTGGGAATGCTAAAATACCCCCCCCCCCCCATATCAGGGTGCCCACATCATTTTGGCATATCCCTAGTTGGTATACCACAATATCGGGGGGGGGGGTCTCTATGGGGGGGAATCAAAGACTTAGGAGGGCAGAAACAAGAGGACAGAAGAGGATCATCCAATCTGGGGGGTCCATCAAAGCAACACGTTCATATTTTGGGGTGGGGGAGGGGAGGTGTGGGACGAAAACATGATTTTGTGAGATCAGAAGGCCAGGGGGACCCCAGCAAGGAGGGGGGGGGCAGAGATGGTATATTGGATTGGGGGAGGGGATTTGGGTAATACCAGAGGAGAGGAGCAATGGAGAACAGTGGGGCCTTTGCAATATAGGGGGGACAGAGGTCATACAGGTCAGGTATTGGGGTGAAGGTATAAAAGGTATAAGGGGGAGGGGCGTATAAAAATAATATAAGCGGGGCTCAAGTATCGGGTGATAGTTGTATGTGGGGGGGTCTATAGTAGGAGGGGTACAGGGGTTATATATGAAGTAGGGCTCAGGTATTGAGGTGATTGGGGGAGGGTGTTATATGAAGTGAGGTTCGGGTATTGGGGTGATGGAGCAGGTGGTGAATAGTGGGGGAGGGGATTGTCATACATAGAGGGATGGGAGGGGTGGTATATAAAGTGGGGTTCAGCTATAGAGGGATCTGTATGGGAGGGGTACAAAAATATAAATGGGTTCAGGTATTAGCGTGACTAGTGGGGGGGGGGTCATACATAGAGGGATGGAAGGGGGGGAGGTATATGAAGTGGGGGGTTCGGCTAAAGGGGGATCTATATGGGAGGGTTAGACAAATATAAATGGGGTTCAGGTATTGGAGTGACCAATGGGGAAGGTCATACATAGAGGGATGGGGGGGTGTTATATGAAGTGAGGTTCAGGTACTGGGGTGATGGAGCAGGTGAGGTGAATAGTGGGGGGTCATACATAGAGGGATGGAAAGGGGGGCGGTATATGAAGTGGGGGGGGCTCAGCTAAAGGGGGATCTATATGGGAGGGTTACACAAATATAAATGGGGTTCAGGTATTTGAGTGACCAATGGGAAAGGTCATACATAGAGGGATTGGGGGGGTATATGAAGTGGGGTTCAAGTATTGGGGTGATGGAGTAGGTGAAGTGATTGGGGGGTCATAGAGGGATTGGGGGGTATATAAAGTGGGGTTCAGGTATTGGGGTGAAGTGATTAGTGGGGGGGGGGGTCATACATAGAGGGATGGCTGGGGGGCGATATATGAAGCAGGATTTAGATAATGAGGTGAATGGTGTGGGGGGGTCGTACATAGAGGAATGGGGGTGATGGTATATGAAGTGGGGTGATGGTGAGGTAAATAGTGGGGGAAGGGGGTGATATATGAAGCGGTATTTAGATATTGGGGTGATGGGGGGGAGAGGAGAACATGACCTTCTCAAAGGTCATATTGAGGGGTACAGAGATGACAGGGGGCATACAGGTCAGGTGTTGGGGTGATGAAGATATAGGGGGAGGGGCATAACATAATATATGGGGAGGTGGGGGGCAGACTGTGCAGTGTTGGGGTGACAGGAGAAATATTAATGTCAGGTATTGAGGTGATGGAGGTATAGGGGGTATACAGATAATATATGGGGGTGCCAGGAGACATATGGGATTTGTAGGGGGTATAGAGATATAAGCGGGGCTCAGTTATTGGGGTGACAGTTGTATCGGGGGGAGGGGTCCTGTAGTGGGAAGGGTACAGGGATGACATATGAAGTAGGGTTCAGGTATTGGGGTGATGTGAATAGTGGGGAGGGGGTGATACATGAGGTGGGGTTCAGGTATAGCAGGATCAGTAGGGGTACAATAATGACATAATGGGGAGGGGGATTTATGATACGAGATATTATTGGGGTGACTGCGGTGAGGAAGAGAAGAGGGGGGTCATATTGAGGGGTACACAGATGGCAAACAAGGTGGGGGTCCTGATATATATGGGGGGGTTATCTGTGAGATGGAGGTCCTGGTATATAGGGGGAGGGAGGTCAGATATTAGGGGGTCATCTGTTAGATGGGGGGTCAGGTATCAGGGTGATGAACAGGAAGGAGGCCGGGGAGGTCATATTTTGGGGGTACACAGATTGCAAACAAGGTGGGGGTTCTGGTATATAGGGGTTGGGTTATCTGTGAGATGGGGGTCCTGGTATATAGGGGGAGGGAGGTCAGATATTGGGGGGTCATCTGTAAGATGGGGGGTCAGGTATCAGGGTGATGAATAGGAAGGAGGCCGGGGAGGTCATATTTTGGGGGTACACAGATGGCAAACAAGGTGGGGGCTCTGGTATATAGGGGGGTGGGTTGGGTTATCTGTGAGATGGGGGTCCTGGTATATAGGGGGAGGGAGGTCAGATATTGGGGGGGGGGTCAGATATTGGGGGGGGGTCAGGTATCAGGGTGAACGGGAAGGAGGCCGGGGAGGTCAGATATGGGGGGGGGGTATCTGTGAGATGGGGGTCCTGGTATATAGGGGGAGGGAGGTCAGATATTGGGGGGTCATCTGTGAGATGGGGGTTCAGGTATCGGCATGATGAACAGGAAGGAGGCCGGGGAGGTCATATTTTGGGGGTACACAGATGATATAACAGATGGAGTTCAGGGTGATAGTATTGGGGGGGTGGGGGGGTCGGTAGAAGGAATGGGCCGGGGGGGTGACATAAGGTGGGGGGGGTCAGGGTGATCTGAGGGGTAGGTTTAGACCGGGGGGGGGGGGGGATGGGAGAACACATGATATATGAGGTGGGGGTTCAGGGTGACCAGAAGGTCTAGGGGGGGCAGATATAGGGCGGGGGAGGCACACAGTGGGGTGTGGAGGCATGAGGGGGGGATGGGAGGACACACATTGGGGGGGGGGGTATCTGTGAGATGGGGGTCCTGGTATATAGGGGGAGGGAGGTCAGATATTGGAGGGGGTATCTGTGAGATGGGGGTTCAGGTATCGGCGTGATGAATAGGAAGGAGGCCAGGGAGGTCATATTTTGGGGGTACACAGATGGCAAACAAGGTGGGGGGGGGGGGGTATCTGTGAGATGGAGGTCCTGGTATATAGGGGGAGGGAGGTCAGATATTGGGGGGTCATCTGTGAGATGGGGGTTCAGGTATCGGCGTGATGTAACAGGAAGGAGGCTGGGGAGGTCATATTTTGGGGGTACACAGATGATATAACAGATGGAGTTCAGGGTGATGGTATTGGGGGGGTGGGGGGGTCGGTAGAAGGAATGGGACAGGGGGGTTCAGGGTGATCTGAGGGGTAGGTTTAGACCGGGGGGGGGGATGGGAGGACACACATTGGGGGGTACAGATGATATATGAGGTGGGGGTTCAGGGTGATCAGAAGGTCTAGGGGGGGGGCAGATATAGGGCGGGGGGAGGCACACAGTGGGGTGTGGAGGCATGAGGGGGGGATGGGAGGACACACATTGGGGGGGGGGGGTTGGAGGTCATACATTGGGGGACGGTGGGGGGATGGGAGAACAAACATTGGGGTGTGGAAGGAATTGGAGGTCACACATTGGGGGGGGATGGGGAGAACACACACGGAGGTCTCTCACCTACGATGATGAGCGTCGCCCAGAAGGCCACGGAGACCCCGGAGTAGAGTAGGACGTGTCCGTTCATGGCGCCTCTCCTCTCCTCTCACTGATCCGGGGAACAGAGAGAACCAGCCTGACACCGGCCCGAGATCAGCTGACCACCGCCCACCAATCACCTGACCGCGCCCCCACGTGACCACCCCCCCTGTCAACACCGTAGCATTATTCGTCGTACTGCGTCTGACTACGTGGGCACGCCCCTGTGTCTCCACCCGCCACCTTTACTACTGGCAAAACCACGTCAGCTTTCCAGTACTTCAGACTGTATTACCGCGAAGGTTTCCCAACCACCGGGGGCCGCTTCTTTCTCTCTGGCGGATCTGCAGAAGCAGATACCGGGAAATCTCCTTCAATGGTCCTAAACTAGGGGGAGGAGGCTCATGACTAGCCCCGCCCACAGGACTCATGGTCACGTGGAAAAACAACACACAGCTGTCATGGTTTGGAGGTATCCCTGAGAGGATTGACTTGTATTGAGGTGTATTGTGTATGTCCAACAATTTGAATCTTTTTTGATAATCAGTAAAAATAGATTTATAACCGCGTGCGTGCCGCAAATCGCCGTTGCAGTAGAACGGGATCCATCGGCATTCCTTCCCCTTCTCTCTCCCGGGTACTGCACTGTAGGGGGAGACAGAGAGCACACACTGCTATCACTTTGCTGACGAGGATCGGGGATCTCCTGCTTTTGCCTGGCAGCGCGCGCAGCTCCTGTCACCATGGCAACTTCACTCAAGTCCCACACTTGCTGTGACGTCAATCGAACAACCTCCCCAGCGCGTAAATAGCGCTGAGGCGGGAGCGTCAGTTCAGTTGACAGTTGCTTTCTGAAGAGACAAGTCGCTCGGCAGAGAAGCTCCTTCAGATTTCTGTGCGTTTCATTGTTTTGGAACTGCAGTGATTTGAATTCAGTGTCAGTTGATTCCTATTGATTGATTAGCGATCAGCAGCAGCTGGTTGAGATTTATTGATAGATTTGCTGTTGTAATTGATATTTTATCAGTGTCAGTTACAAACAATTCCTATAAGAATGAGGCGTCCGATCCTCACCTTGATTCTTATGTATTTACTCCCGTGGGGAGTAAGACGAAATGTCACCAAAGACCCCCCAGATCTCCACAACATGCTGGATACGGGGGCGATTACCGGAACAACAAGCGAGTGGCCAGTGAAAGATCTGGTCAGGATAATGGAAAATGAACCTCCAGAGAGTCTCATGGCCGAGAAGAAGAACGCGTCCATCGGGACCATGGAGGAGGAACCTGTGGAAGAACGACCCTGTGCAGCGGAAAACAAGCCTCCAGAGATCCTCGTGCCGGAGATGAACCCGGCCATGGAGTCAATGGAGAAGGAAACGGTCAGAGAAATGGCAAACGAGCCACCGGAACCCTCTAGCTGGTTCCCATTACTGACCCAAACTGTATTCTGGGCAAAAACAACGCTCTGGATAAGTATTATCATTGTGAAATACGTCCTGCGCAGAGATGTTCTGGCCAATAGATTAAGAAATCTTCTGATGCTCCTGGAGCTGATGGAGTTCTGTTATAAAGAGCTGGTCCCATCTGATTTCTGGTGCTCCAGCGAGGGGCTGGTCTTAGACAGTACAGGTCTGCCCCCGCTTACAAATCTTGTGGCAGAGATCTGGTCAGAATACTCTTTAGGGCTTGTCGTGATACAGCCGGTGCTGCCTGCGATGTTGCTGGTGCTGCTGGTAATACTGCAGGCGCTGCTGGTAATATACTTCAAGTCGTTCAACCGATGCGCAACAATATCAAGTGAGAACATCACTGTCCCACCATCACGTGAGGACATCACTGTCCCACCATCACGTGAGGACATCACTGTCCCAATATCATGTGAGGACATCACTGTCCCACCATCATGTGAGGACATCACTGTCCCACCATCACGTGAGGACATCACCTCACCATCATGTGAGGACATCACTGCACCATCATGTGAGGAAATCACTGTCCCACCATCATGTGAGGACATCACCTCACCATCATGTGAGGACATCACTGTCCCACCATCATGTGAGGACATCACTGTCCCACCATCACGTGAGGACATCACCTCACCATCATGTGAGGACATCACCTCACCATCATGTGAGGACATCACTGTCCCACCATCATGTGAGGGCATCACCGCACCATCACGTGAGGACATCACCGCACCATCATGTGAGGACATCACCTCACCATCATGTGAGGGCATCACCTCACCATCACGTGAGGACATCACCGCACCATCACGTGAGGACATCACCTCACCATCACGTGAGGACATCACCGCACCATCACGTGAGGACATCACCGCACCCCAGATAAATGAGCTGAAGAAAAACAGCAGCCTCAGGCGACCCAGTGCGATTCCCAGTCCTATCAGCACACGAAAGATGGGTGGCATCACCCCACCTTGTAGTAACAACACTCCACCATTAAGTGCTTTGCCCTGGGTAATTAAGCTCCAGAAAAACAGCAAGCGACCCAGTGCTATTCCCCGTCTTATCACCTCACGAAAGACCGAAGACATCACCACACAGATTGGTAGCAGCACCCCACCATCATGTACTTCACCCCAGAAAAATGAGCTGAAGAAAAACAGCAGCCTCAGGCGACCCAGTGCGATTCCCCGTCCTATCAGCCCACGAAAGACGGGTGGCATCACCCCACCTTGTAGTAACAGCACTCCACCATTAAGTGCTTTGCCCTGGGTGATTGAGCTCCAGAAAAACAGCAGGCGACCCAGTGCTATTCCCCGTCTTATCACCTCACGAAATACCGAAGACATCACCACACAGATTGGTAGCAGCACCCCACCATCATGTGCTTCACCCCAGAAAAATGAGCTGAGGAAAAACAGCAGCCTCAGGCGACCCAGTGCTATTATACGTCCTATCAGCCCACGAAAGGCAGGTGGCGTCACCCCACCAAGTGATAACACCAATCCACCATCAAGTGCTTCACCCCGGAAGAATGAGAGGGGTGGAGTGGACGGTGTCAGTAGGGCAGTGGATGGGATCAATAGGGAAGTGGACGGTATCAATAGCGCAGGGGACGGTATCAATAGAGCAGAGGACAGTGTCAATGGAGCAGAGGACGGTGTCAATGGAGCAGTGGGTGTGGTGTATAGGGCAATGGACCATCTCAGTATGACAGAGGTTGGTGTCCTCAGATCAATGGTCAGTGTCAGGAAAGCAGTGGATGGTATCACTACACCAGCAGGCGGTGTGTGGACAGAGGACACTGTCAGTAGAGCAGTGGACAGTGTCAGTAGAGCACTGGATGCTATGCTTAGAGCAATGGACGTTGCCAATATGGCAGATGACAGTGTCCTCAGAGCACTGAACATGGTCAGGAAATCAAGACCATCAAGTGCTATTCCCTGTCCTATCACCCCACGAAAGACTGAAGACATCACCACACCGATTGGTAGCAGCACCCCACCATCACGCAAGGATATCACTGTCCCACCATCATGTGAGGACATCACTGTCCCACCATCATGTGAGGACATCACTGTCCCACCATCATGTGAGGACATCACCTCACCATCATGTGAGGACATCACCTCACCATCATGTGAGGGCATCACCTCACCATCACGTGAGGACATCACTGTCCCACCATCATGTGAGGACATCACCTCACCATCATGTGAGGACATCACTGTCCCACCATCAAGTGAGAACATCACTGTCCCACCATCATGTGAGGACATCACCTCACCATCATGTGAGGACATCACCTCACCATCATGTGAGGACATCACCTCACCATCATGTGAGGACATCACTGTCCCACCATCATGCGAGGACATCACTGTCCCACCATCAAGTGAGAACATCACCTCACCATCATGTGAGGACATCACTGTCCCACCATCAAGTGAGAACATCACTGTCCCACCATCATGTGAGGACATCACCTCACCATCATGTGAGGACATCACCTCACCATCATGTGAGGACATCACCTCACCATCATGTGAGGGCATCACCTCACCATCATGTGAGGACATCACTGTCCCACCATCATGCGAGGACATCACTGTCCCACCATCAAGTGAGAACATCACCTCACCATCATGTGAGGACATCACTGTCCCACCATCATGTGAGGACATCACCTCACCATCATGTGAGGACATCACCTCACCATCATGTGAGGGCATCACCTCACCATCACGTGAGGACATCACTGTCCCACCATCATGTGAGGACATCACCTCACCATCATGTGAGGACATCACTGTCCCACCATCAAGTGAGAACATCACTGTCCCACCATCATGTGAGGACATCACCTCACCATCATGTGAGGACATCACCTCACCATCATGTGAGGACATCACCTCACCATCATGTGAGGGCATCACCTCACCATCATGTGAGGACATCACTGTCCCACCATCATGCGAGGACATCACTGTCCCACCATCAAGTGAGAACATCACCTCACCATCATGTGAGGACATCACTGTCCCACCATCAAGTGAGAACATCACTGTCCCACCATCATGTGAGGACATCACCTCACCATCATGTGAGGACATCACCTCACCATCATGTGAGGACATCACCTCACCATCATGTGAGGGCATCACCTCACCATCATGTGAGGACATCACTGTCCCACCATCATGCGAGGACATCACTGTCCCACCATCAAGTGAGAACATCACCTCACCATCATGTGAGGACATCACTGTCCCACCATCATGCGAGGACATCACTGTCCCACCATCATGCGAGGACATCACTGTCCCACCATCATGCGAGGACATCACTGTCCCACCATCATGTGAGGACATCACCTCACCATCATGTGAGGACATCACTGTCCCACCATCAAGTGAGAACATCACTGTCCCACCATCATGTGAGGACATCACCTCACCGTCATGTGAGGACATCACTATCCCACCATCATGTGAGGACATCACCTCACCATCATGTGAGGACATCACTGTCCCACCATCAAGTGAGAACATCACTGTCCCACCATCATGTGAGGATATCACTGTCCCACCATCATGTGAGGACATCACCTCACCATCATGTGAGGACATCACCTCACCATCATGTGAGGGCATCACCTCACCAACACGTGAGGGTATCACCGCACCATCACGTGAGGACATCAACTCACCATCACGTGAGGACATCACCGCACCATCACGTGAGGACATCACCTCACCATCACGTGAGGACATCACCGCACCATCACGTGAGGACATCACCTCACCATCACGTGAGGACATCACCACACCATCACGTGAGGACATCACCGCACCATTACGTGAGGACATCACCGCACCATCACGTGAGGACATCACCTCACCATCAGGTGAGGACATCTCCGCACCATCACGTGAGGGTATAACCTTACCATCACGTGAGGGCATCACCGTACCATCACGTGAGGACATCAACTCACCATCACGTGAGGACATCACCGCACCATCACGTGAGGGCATAACCTTACCATCACGTGAGGGCATCACCGCACCCCAGATAAATGAGCTGAAGAAAAACAGCAGCCTCAGGCGACCCAGTGCCATTCCCCGTCCTATCAGCCCACGAAAGACGGGTGGCATCACCCCACCTTGTAGTAACAGCACTCCACCATTAAGTGCTTTGCCCTGGGTGATTATGCTCCAGAAAAACAGCAGGCGACCCAGTGCTATTCCCCGTCTTATCACCTCACGAAAGACCGAAGACATCATCACCACAAGTACTTCACCCCGGAAGAATGAGAGGGGTGGAGTGGATGGTGTCAGTAGGGCAGTGGATAGGATCAATAGAGCAGTGGGCGGTGTCAATAGAGCAGTGGACGGTGTCAATAGAACAGTGGACGGTGTCAATGGAGCAGAGGACGGTGTCAATAGAGCAGAGGACGGTGTCAATAGAACAGTGGACGGTGTCAATAGAGCAGTGGGTGTGGTGTATAGGGCAATGGACGATGTCAGTATGGCAGAGGTCGGTGTCCTCAGATCAATGGTCAGTGTCAGGAAAGCAGTGGATGGTATCACTACACCAGCAGGCGGTGTGTGGACAGAGGACAGTGTCAGTAGAGCAGTGGACAGTGTCAGTAGAGCACTGGATGCTATGCTTAGAGCAATGGACGGTGCCAATATGGCAGATGACAGTGTCCTCAGAGCACTGAACATGGTCAGGAAATCAAGACCATCAAGTGCTATTTCCTGTCCTATCACCCCACGAAAGACTGAAGACATCACCACAACGATTGGTAGCAGCACCCCACCATCAAGTGCTTCACCCCGAATAAATGAGCTTAGGAAAAGCAGCAGGCTTGGGCGGCCCACTGATATTCGCCATCCTATCACCCCACCGAAGACGAATGGCATCAGCCCACGGAAGACGAATGGCATCACCCCACCATGTGAAAAAAGCACCCAACCAAAAAGTGCTTTACCCCGAATTACCGAGCTCAGGGAAAGTAGCAGGCTTGGGCGGCCCACTGCTATTCGCCATCCTATCACCCCACGGAAGACGAATGGCATCAGCCCACGAAAGACGAATGGCATCACCCCACCATGTGAAAAAAGCACCCCAACAAAAAGTGCTTTACCCCGAATTACTGAGCTCAGGGAAAGTAGCAGGCTTGGGCGGCCCACTGCTATTCGCCATCCTATCACCCCACGGAAGACGAATGGCATCACCCCACCATGTTAAAAAAGCACCCCACCAAAAAGTGCTTTACCCCGAATTACAGTGCTCAGGGAAAGTAGCAGGCTTGGGCGGCCCACTGCTATTCCCAGTCCTATCACCCCATGAAAGACAGAAGGCATAGGTACATATGCATAATGTCACCACTCCAGGCTTTACCAGTCATTATCAAGCACACTCTCCTCTTCCCTACAGCCACCGCTGTCTCACACAGTGGGTCATGTGACCAGATTGGAGCTAGCTGAAAATAGGTAAGTCCATGGGTCAGAGAGGTGCAAATTACTTGCCTCGCCCCAGGCACTAACAACCCACGCTATGCCACTGTTCGGCCGCTAGTGGTGCGGTATTAACCCCCGCTAGCGTCCGAAAAAGGGTTAATACTGCCCACAATGCGCCCCTGCAGAGGCTCATTGGGAGGAAAGAAATTTTGGACAGCCGCACTCCAATAAAAGGTAAAAAGGTGTTGCCTTTTATTCTGGTAAAAATACTACAAAAGCAAGAAAAAACAGCAAACAGTGGGGTAATAGAGCTAACTAGTTTCACATTGATAACCAATGCTTAGTCATGCACTCATCTACCACCAAGAGGGGACGCTACCACCCTGGGTATGGGGTGAGTGTGGCCAGTGGAACTTCCCCCCAAGTTTCATCTGCCCTCACTCCCCCACGCCCAGCATACTGGTAATCCCCCCTGGCCCCACCTATATGCACTCATCTACCACCGAGAGGGTATGGGGTGAGTGTGGCCAGTGGAACTTCCCCCCAAGTTTCATCTGCCCTCACTCCCCCACGTCCAGCATACTGGTAATACCCCCTGGCCCCACCTATATGCACTCATCTACCACCAAGAGGGAATGGGGTGAGTGTGGCCAGTGGAACTTCCCCCCAAGTTTCATCTGCCCTCACTCCCCCACGGCCAAGAATAATGGTACTACCCCCTGGCACCTATATGCACTCATCTACCACCAAGAGGGGACGCTACCACCCTGAGTATGGGGTGAGTGTGGCCAGTGGAACTTCCCCCCAAGTTTCATCTGCCCTCACTCCCCCACGCCCAGCATACTGGTAATACCCCCTGGCCCCACCTATATGCACTCATCTACCACCAAGAGGGTATGGGGTGAGTGTGGCGAGTGGAACTTCCCCCCAAGTTTCATCTGCCCTCACTCCCCCACGCCCAGCATACTGGTAATACCCCCTGGCCCCACCTATATGCACTCATCTACCACCAAGAGGGAATGGGGTGAGTGTGGCCAGTGGAACTTCCCCCCAAGTTTCATCTGCCCTCACTCCCCCACGGCCAAGAATAATGGTACTACCCCCTGGCACCTATATGCACTCATCTACCACCAAGAGGGGACGCTACCACCCTGAGTATGGGGTGAGTGTGGCCAGTGGAACTTTCCCCCAAGTTTCATCTGCCCTCACTCCCCCACGCCCAGCGTAATGGTACTACCCCCTGGCCTCACCTATATGCACTCATCTACCACCAAGAGGGTATGGGGTGAGTGTGGCCAGTGGAACTTCCCCCCAAGTTTCATCTGCCCTCACTCCCCCACGCCCAGCTTACTGGTAATACCACCTGCCCTCATCTATATGCACTCATCTACCACCAAGAGGGGACGCTACCACCCTGGGTATGTGGTGAGTGTGGCCAGTGGAACTTCCCCCCAAGTTTTATCTGCCCTCACTCCCCCATGCCCAGCATAATGGTACTACCCCCTGGCCTCACCTATATGCACTCATCTACCACCAAGAGGGTATGGGGTGAGTGTGGCCAGTGGAACTTCCCTCCAAGTTTCATCTGCCCTCACCCCCCCATGCCCAGCATAATGGTACTACCCCCTGGCCTCACCTATATGCACTCATCTACCACCAAGAGGGGACGCTACCATCCTGGGTATGGGGTGAGTGTGGCCAGTGGAACTTCCCCCCAAGTTTCAACTGCCCTCACTCCCCCACGCCCAGCATAATGGTACTACCCCCTGGCCTCACTTATATGCACTCATCTACCACCAAGAGGGGACGCTACCATCCTGGGTATGGGGTGAGTGTGGCCAGTGGAACTTCCCCCCAAGTTTCATCTGCCCTCACTCCCCCACGCCCAGCATACTGGTAATACCCCCTGGCCCCACCTATATGCACTCATCTACCACCAAGAGGGTATGGTGTGAGTGTGGCCAGTGGAACTTCCCCCCAAGTTTCATCTGCCCTCACTCCCCCACGCCCAGCATAATGGTACTACCCCCTGGCACCTATATGCACTCATCTACCACCAAGAGGGGACGCTACCACCCTGAGTATGGGGTGAGTGTGGCCAGTGGAACTTTCCCCCAAGTTTCATCTGCCCTCACTCCCCCACGCCCAGCGTAATGGTACTACCCCCTGGCCTCACCTATATGCACTCATCTACCACCAAGAGGGTATGGGGTGAGTGTGGCCAGTGGAACCTCCCCCCAAGTTTCATTTGCCCTCACTCCCCCACGCCCAGCATAATGGTACTACCCCCTGGCCTCACCTATATGCACTCATCTACCACCAAGAGGGTATGGGGTGAGTGTGGCCAGTGGAACTTCCCCCCAAGTTTCATTTGCCCTCACTCCCCCACGCCCAACATAATGGTACTACCCCCTGGCCCCACCTATATGCACTCATCTACCACCAAGAGGGTATGGGGTGAGTGTGGCCAGTGGAACTTCCCCCCAAGTTTCATCTGCCCTCACTCCCCCACGCCCAGCATAATGGTACTACCCCCTGGCACCTATATGCACTCATCTACCACCAAGAGGGGACGCTACCACCCTGAGTATGGGGTGAGTGTGGCCAGTGGAACTTTCCCCCAAGTTTCATCTGCCCTCACTCCCCCATGCCCAGCGTAATGGTACTACCCCCTGGCCTCACCAATATGCACTCATCTACCACCAAGAGGGTATGGGGTGAGTGTGGCCAGTGGAACTTCCCCCCAAGTTTCATCTGCCCTCACTCCCCCACGCCCAGCTTACTGGTAATACCACCTGCCCTCATCTATATGCACTCATCTACCACCAAGAGGGGACGCTACCACCCTGGGTATGTGGTGAGTGTGGCCAGTGGAACTTCCCCCCAAGTTTTATCTGCCCTCACTCCCCCACGCCCAGAGTACTGGTACCACCCCCTGGCCCCACCTATATGCACTCATCTACCACCAAGAGGGTATGTGGTGAGTGTGGCCAGTGGAACTTCCCCCCAAGTTTCATCTGCCCTCAATCCCCCATGCCCAGCATAATGGTACTACCCCCTGGCCTCACCTATATGCACTCATCTACCACCAAGAGGGTATGGGGTGAGTGTGGCCAGTGGAACTTCCCTCCAAGTTTCATCTGCCCTCACCACCCCATGCCCAGCATAATGGTACTACCCCCTGGCCCCATCTATATGCACTCATCTACCACCAAGAGGGGACGCTACCATCCTGGGTATGGGGTGAGTGTGGCCAGTGGAACTTCCCCCCAAGTTTCATCTGCCCTCACTCCCCCACGCCCAGCGTAATGGTACTACCCCCTGGCCTCACCTATATGCACTCATCTACCAACAAGAGGGTATGGGGTGAGTGTGGCCAGTGGAACTTCCCCCCAAGTTTCAACTGCCCTCACTCCCCCACGCCCAGCATAATGGTACTACCCCCTGGCACCTATATGCACTCATCTACCACCAAGAGGGGACGCTACCACCCTGAGTATGGGGTGAGTGTGGCCAGTGGAACTTCCCCCCAAGTTTCATCTGCCCTCACTCCCCCATGCCCAGCATACTGGTACTACCCCCTGGCCTCACCTATATGCACTCATCTACCACCAAGAGGGTATGGGGTGAGTGTGGCCAGTGGAACTTCCCCCCAAGTTTCATTTGCCCTCACTCCCCCACGCCCAACATAATGGTACTACCCCCTGGCCCCACCTATATGCACTCATCTACCACCAAGAGGGTATGGGGTGAGTGTGGCCAGTGGAACTTCCCCCCAAGTTTCATCTGCCCTCACTCCCCCACGCCCAGCATAATGGTACTACCCCCTGGCCCCACCTATATGCACTCATCTACCACCAAGAGGGGACGCTACCATCCTGGGTATGGGGTGAGTGTGGCCAGTGGAACTTCCCCCCAAGTTTCATCTGCCCTCACTCACCCACGCCCAGCTTACTGGTAATACCACCTGCCCTCATCTATATGCACTCATCTACCACCAAGAGGGGACGCTACCACCCTGGGTATGTGGTGAGTGTGGCCAGTGGAACTTCCCCCCAAGTTTCATCTGCCCTCACTCCCCCACGCCCAGCATAATGGTACTACCCCCTGGCACCCATATGCACTCATCTACCACCAAGAGGGTATGGGGTGAGTGTGGCCAGTGGAACTTTCCCCCAAGTTTCATCTGCCCTCACTCCCCCACGCCCAGCGTAATGGTACTACCCCCTGGCCTTACCTATATGCACTCATCTACCACCAAGAGGGTATGGGGTGAGTGTGGCCAGTGGAACTTCCCCCCAAGTTTCATCTGCCCTCACTCCCCCACGCCCAGCTTACTGGTAATACCACCTGCCCTCATCTATATGCACTCATCTACCACCAAGAGGGGACGCTACCACCCTGGGTATGTGGTGAGTGTGGCCAGTGGAACTTCCCCCCAAGTTTTATCTGCCCTCACTCCCCCACGCCCAGCGTACTGGTACCATCCCCTGGCCCCACCTATATGCACTCATCTACCACCAAGAGGGTATGGGGTGAGTGTGGCCAGTGGAACTTCCCCCCAAGTTTCATCTGCCCTCACTCCCCCACGCCCAGCATACTGGTAATACGACCTGCCCTCATCTATATGCACTCATCTACCACCAAGAGGGGACGCTACCATCCTGGGTATGGGGTGAGTGTGGCCAGTGGAACTTCCCCCCAAGTTTCATCTGCCCTCACTCCCCCATGCCCAGCATACTGGTACTACCCCCTGGCCTCACCTATATGCACTCATCTACCACCAAGAGGGTATGGGGTGAGTGTGGCCAGTGGAACTTCCCCCCAAGTTTCATCTGCCCTCACTCCCCCACGCCCAGCATACTGGTAATACCCCCTGGCCCCACCTATATGCACTCATCTACCAACAAGAGGGTATGGGGTGAGTGTGGCCAGTGGAACTTCCCCCCAAGTTTCAACTGCCCTCACTCCCCCACGCCCAGCATAATGGTACTACCCCCTGGCCTCACCCATATGCACTCATCTACCACCAAGAGGGTATGTGGTGAGTGTGGCCAGTGGAACTTCCCCCCAAGTTTCATCTGCCCTCACTCCCCCACGCCCAGCGTAATGGTACTACCCCCTGGCCCCACCTATATGCACTCATCTACCACCAAGAGGGGACGCTACCACCCTGAGTATGAGGTGAGTGTGGCCAGTGGAACTTCCCCCCAAGTTTCATCTGCCCTCACTCCCCCATGCCCAGCATACTGGTACTACCCCCTGGCCCCACCTATATGCACTCATCTACCAACAAGAGGGTATGGGGTGAGTGTGGCCAGTGGAACTTCCCCCAAGTTTCTCCCCCACGCCCAGCGTAATGGTACTACCCCCTGGCCTCACCTATATGCACTCATCTACCACCAAGAGGGTATGGGGTGAGTGTGGCCAGTGGAACTTCCCCCCAAGTTTCATTTGCCCTCACTCCCCCACGCCCAACATAATGGTACTACCCCCTGGCCTCACCTATATGCACTCATCTACCACCAAGAGGGTATGGGGTGAGTGTGGCCAGTGGAACTTCCCCCCAAGTTTCATCTGCCCTCACTCCTCCACGCCCAGCATAATGGTACTACCCCCTGGCACCTATATGCACTCATCTACCACCAAGAGGGGACGCTACCATCCTGGGTATGGGGTGAGTGTGGCCAGTGGAACTTCCCCCAAGTTTCATCTGCCCTCACTCCCCCACGCCCAGCATACTGGTAATACCCCCTGGCCCCACCTATATGCACTCATCTACCACCAAGAGGGTATGGGGTGAGTGTGGCCAGTGGAACTTCCCCCCAAGTTTCATCTGCCCTCACTCCCCCACGCCCAGCATAATGGTACTACCCCCTGGCACCTATATGCACTCATCTACCACCAAGAGGGGACGCTACCATCCTGGGTATGGGTGAGTGTGGCCAGTGGAACTTCCCCCCAAGTTTCATCTGCCCTCACTCCCCCACGCCCAGTGTAATGGTACTACCCCCTGGCCCCACCTATATGCACTCATCTACCACCAAGAGGGTATGGGGTGAGTGTGGCCAGTGGAACTTCCCCCCAAGTTTCAACTGCCCTCACTCCCCCACGCCCAGCGTAATGGTACTACCCCCTGGCCTCACTTATATGCACGCATCTACCACCAAGAGGGTATGGGGTGAGTGTGGCCAGTGGAACTTCCCCCCAAGTTTCATTTGCCCTCACTCCCCCACGCCCAGCTTACTGGTAATACCACCTGCCCTCATCTATGTGCACTCATCTACCACCAAGAGGGTATGGGGTGAGTGTGGCCAGTGGAACTTCCCCCCAAGTTTCATCTGCCCTCACTCCCCCACGCCCAGCGTAATGGTACTACCCCCTGGCCTCACCCATATGCACTCATCTACCACCAAGAGGGTATGGGGTGAGTGTGGCCAGTGGAACTTCCCCCCAAGTTTCATCTGCCCTCACTTCCCCACGCCCAGCGTAATGGTACTACCCCCTGGCACCTATATGCACTCATCTACCACCAAGAGGGGACGCTACCATCCTGGGTATGGGGTGAGTGTGGCCAGTGGAACTTCCCCCCAAGTTTTATCTGCCCTCACTCCCCCACGCCCAGCATAATGGTACTACCCCCTGGCCTCACCTATATGCACTCATCTACCACCAAGAGGGTATGGGGTGAGTGTGGCCAGTGGAACTTCCCCCCAAGTTTCATTTGCCCTCACTCCCCCACGCCCAGCATAATGGTACTACCTCCTGGCCCCACCTATATGCACTCATCTACCACCAAGAGGGGACGCTACCACCCTGGGTATGGGGTGAGTGTGGCCAGTGGAACTTCCCCCCAAGTTTCATCTGCCCTCACTCCCCCACGCCCAGCATACTGGTAATACCCCCTGGCCCCACCTATATGCACTCATCTACCACCAAGAGGGTATGGGGTGAGTGTGGCCAGTGGAACTTCCCCCCAAGTTTCATCTGCCCTCACTCCCCCACGCCCAGCATAATGGTACTACCCCCTGGCACCTATATGCACTCATCTACCACCAAGAGGGGACGCTGCCATCCTGGGTATGGGGTGAGTGTGGCCAGTGGAACTTCCTCCAAGTTTCATCTGCCCTCACTCCCCCATGCCCAGTGTAATGGTACTACCCCCTGGCCCCACCTATATGCACTCATCTACCACCAAGAGGGTATGGGGTGAGTGTGGCCAGTGGAACTTCCCCCCAAGTTTCAACTGCCCTCACTCCCCCACGCCCAGCGTAATGGTAATACCACCTGCCCTCATCTATATGCACTCATCTACCACCAAGAGGGTATGGGGTGAGTGTGGCCAGTGGAACTTCCCCCCAAGTTTCATCTGCCCTCACTTCCCCACGCCCAGCGTAATGGTACTACCCCCTGGCCCCACCTATATGCACTCATCTACCACCAAGAGGGTATGGGGTGAGTGTACCCCCTTGTGCCCACCCACAACACCTTGTGCAGCCAATCTGTGCCTGGGAAGGGGTGTGGGCGGGAGATTTCAAAGCAGCCAGCGACACTGATGCGATGTCGCTGGACATGTCTCCTCCAGGCTCCAGCATCAGCAGTCAGCAGGAGGACAAGGACGAGTAGGAGGCGCGCCGCGCAAGCTGCCAGGGAGCTGCTGCAAGAAGCAGCAGAGCACCTCCCGGAACAAGAAGGTACTTGGCATCATACATGGACACAGACCTATCTTCCTATCCCTCTCTCTCAGCTGTCCTTTCTCTCTCTTAGCCTCACCTCTCTCTCTCAGCCCCACATCTCTCTCAAATCCACCTTCTGACCACTACCCTCTCTCTCAGCCCCCCTCTCTGTCCACTATCCTCTCTCTGAGCCCCTCTCTCACTCACCCTCCCTCTCTGTCCACTACCCTCTCTTAGCCCCCTCTCTCTCAGCTCTCCTCTCTGCCCACTACCCTCTCTCTCTCTCAGCCTCACCCCTCAGCCTCATCTCTCTCTCAGCCTCATCTCTCTCTGTCTCAGCCTCATCTCGCTCTCTCTCTCTCTGCCTCATCTCGCTCGCTCTCTCTCTGCCTCATCTCGCTCTCTCTGCCTCATCTCGCTCTCTCTCTCTGCCTCATCTCGCTCTCTCTCTCTGCCTCATCTCGCTCTCTCTCTCTTCCTAATCTCGCTCTCTCTCTGCCTCACCTCGCTCTCTCCCTCACCTCTCTCTCTCTCCATCACCTCTCTCTCTCTCTCCCTCACCTCTCTCTCTCCCTCACCTCTCTCTCTCTCTGCCTCTCCCTCCCTCACCTCTGCCTCACCTCTCTCTCTTTGCCTCACCTCTCTCTCTCTGCCTCACACCTCTCTCTGCCTCATCTCTCTCTCTCTGCCTCACCTCTCTCTCTGCCTCACCTCTGTCTCTCTCTCTCTCTCACCTCTCCCTCAATCTGCCTCACCTCTCTCTCTCACCTCTCCCTCTTTCTGCCTCACCTCTCTCTCACCTCTCTCTGCCTCACCTCTCTCTCTGCCTCACCTCTCTCTCTCTGCCTCACCTCTCTCTCTGTGCCTCACCTCTCTCTCTGCCTCATCTCTCTCTCTCTCTGCCTCAACTCTCTCTCTCTTCCTCACCTCTCTCTCTGCCTCACCTCTCTCTCTCTCTCTCTCTCTCTCTCTCTGCCTCACCTCTCTGCCTCACCTCTCTCTCTCTCTCTCTGCCTCACCTCTCTTTCTCTCTCTGCCTCACCTCTCTCTCTGCCTCACCTCTCTCTCTCTCTGCCTCACCCCTCTCTCTCTCTCTGCCTCACCTCTCTCTCTGCCTCACCTCTCTCTCTCTCTCTCTCTGCCTCACCTCTCTCTCTGCCTCACCTCTCTCTCTCTCTCACTCTCTCTCTCTCTCTCTCTCTGCCTCACCTCTCTCTCTGCCTCACCTCACCTCTCTCTGCCTCACCTCTCTCACTGCCCCGCCTCACCTCTCTCTCTCTGCCCCACCTCTCTCTCTCTGCCCCACCTCTCTCTCTCTGCCCCACCTCTCTCTCTGCCTCACCTCTCTCTCTCTGCCTCACCTCTCTCTCTGCCTCACCTCTCTCTCTCTCTCTCTCTGCCTCACCTCTCTCTGCCTCACCTCTCTCTCTCTCTCTCTCTGCCTCACCTCTCTCTCTGCCTCACCTCTCTCTCTCTCTCTCTGCCTCATCTCTCTCTCTCTCTGCCTCACCTCTCTCTCTCTCTGCCTCACCTCTCTCTCTCTGCCTCACCTCTCTCTCTCTCTCTCTGCCTCACCTCTCTCTCTCTCTCTCTCTGCCTCACCTCTCTCTCTCTCTCTCTCTGCCTCACCTCTCTCTTTGCCTCACCTCTCTCTTTCTCTCTGCCTCACCCCTCTCTCTGCCTCACCTCTCTCTGCCACACCTCTCTCTGCCTCACCTCTCTCTCTGCCTCACCTCTCTCTCTCTCTGCCTCACCCCTCTCTCTCTCTCTCTCTCTCTCTGCCTCACCTTTCTCTCTGCCTCACCTCTCTCTCTCTGCCTCACCTCTCTCTGGCTCACCTCTCTCTCTCTGCCTCACCCCTCTCTCTGCCTCACCTCTCTCTGCCTCACCTCTCTCTCTCTCTGCCTCACCCCTCTCTCTCTCTGCCTCACCCCTCTCTCTCTGCCTCACCTCTCTCTCTGCCTCACCTCTCTCTCTCTGCCTCACCTCTCTCTCACTCTGCCTCACCTCTCTCTCTCTGCCTCGCCTCACTTCACCTCTCTCTCTCTGCCTCACCCCTCTCTCTGCCCCGCCTCACCTCTCTCTCTGCCCCACCTCTCTCTCTCTGCCCCACCTCTCTCTCTGCCTCACCTCTCTCTCTGCCTCACCTCTCTCCCTGCCTCACCTCTCTCTCTCTCTCTCTCTCTCTCACCTCTCTCTCTGCCTCACCTCTCTCTCTGCCTCACCTCTCTCTCTCTGCCTCACCTCTCTCTCTGCCTCACCTCTCTCGCTCTCTGCCTCACCTCTCTCGCTCTCTGCCTCACCTCTCTCTCTTTCTCTGCCTCATCTTTCTCTCTCTTTGTCTCACCTCTCTCTCTCTGCCTCACCTCTCTCTCTCTGCCTCACCTCTCTCTCTGCCTCACCTCTCTCTCTCTCTCTCTCTCTGCCTCACCTCTCTCTCTCTCTGCCTCACCTCTCTCTCTGCCTCACCTCTCTGTCTCTCTGCCTCACCTCTCTCTCTGCCTCACCTCTCTCTCTGCCTCACCTCTCTCTCTCTCTCTGCCTCACCTCTCTCTCTCTGCCTCACCTCTATCTCTCTCTCTGCCTCACCCCTCTCTCTCTGCCTCACCTCTCTCTCTGCCCCACCTCTCTCTGCCCCACCTCTCTCTCTCTCTCTGCCTCACCTCTCTCCCTCTCTGCCTCACCTCTCTCTCTCTCTCTCTCTGCCTCACCTCTCTCTCTCTGCCTCACCTCTCTCTGCCTCATCTCTCTCTCTCTCTCTCTCTCTGCCTCACCTCTCTCTCTCTCTATCTCTCTGCCTCACCTCGCTCTCTGCCTCACCTCTCTGCCTTGCCTCTCTCTCTCTCTCTGCCTCACCTCTCTCTCTCTCTGCCTCACCTCTCTCTGCCTCACCTCTCTCTCTGCCTCACCCCCTCTCTCTCTCTCTCTGTCTCACTTCTCTCTGCCTCACCCCCCTCTCTCTCTCTCTCTCTCTCTCTCTCTCTCTGCCTCACCTCTCTCTCTGCCTTACCTCTCTCTCTCTCTGCCTCACCTCTCTCTCTCTGCCTCACCTCTCTCTCTCTGCCTCACCTCTCTCTCTCTCTGCCTCACCTCTCTCTGCCTCACCTCTCTCTCTGCCTCACCTCTCTCTCTGCCTCACCTCTCTCTCTCTCTCTCTGCCTCACCTCTCTCTCTCTGCCTCACCTCTCTCTCTGCCTCACCTCTCTCTGCCTCACCTCTCTCTCTCTCTGCCTCACCTCTCTCTCTCTGCCTCACCTCTCTCTCTGCCTCACCCCTCTCTCTCTCTCTGCCTCACCTCTCTCTGCCTCACCCCTCTCTCTCTCTGCCTCACCTCTCTCTCTCTGCCTCACCTCTCTCTCTCTCTCTCTGCCTGACCCCGCTTTCTCTCTCTCTCTGCCTCACCTCTCTCTCTCTGCCTCACCTCTCTCTCTCTCTCTGCCTCACCTCTCTCTCTGCCTCACCTCTCTCTCTCTCTGCCCCGCCTCTCTCTCTCTGCCCCACCTCTCTCTCTCTCTCTGCCCCACCTCTCTCTCTCTCTGCCCCACCTCTCTCTCTGCCCCACCACTCTCTCTGCCCCACCTCTCTCTCTCTCTCTGCCTCACCTCTCTCTCTCTGCCTCACCTCTCTCTCTGCCTCACCTCTCTCTGCCTCACCTCTCCCTGCCTCACCTCTCTCTTCCTCACCCCTCTCTCTCTCTCTCTGCCTCACCTCTCTCTCTGCCTCACCCCTCTCTCTCTCTCTCTGCCTCACCTCTCTATCTCTGCCTCACCTCTCTCTCTCTGCCTCACCCTTCTCTCTCTGCCTCACCTCTCTCTCTCTCTCTGCCTCACCTCTCTCTCTCTCTCTGCCTGACCCGCTCTCTCTCTCTCTCTCTGCCTCACCTCTCTCTCTGCCTCACCTCTCTCTCTCTCTCTGCCTCACCTCACCTCTCTCTCTCTGCCTCACCTCTCTCTCTCTGCCTCACCTCTCTCTGCCCCACCTCTCTATTTGCTGACCTCTCTCTCTCTGCCCCACCTCTCTCTGCCCCACCGCTCTCTCTCTGCCCCACCTCTCTCTCTCTTTCCCACCTTTCTCTCTCTGCCCCACCTCGCTCTCTGCCCCACCTCTCTCTCTTCCCCACCTCTCTCTCGCTCTCTGCCCCACCTCTCTCTCGCTCTCTGCCCCATCTCTCTCTCTCTGCCCCACCTCTCTCTCTCTGCCCCACCTCTCTCTCTCTGCCTCACCTCTCTCTGCCTCACCTCTCTCTGCCTCACCTCTCTCTCTGCCTCACATCTCTCTCTCTCTCTGCCTCACCTCTCTCTCTGCCGCACCTCTCTCCTCTCTCTGCCTCACCTCTCTCTCTCTCTGCCCCACCCCTCTCTCTCTCTCTCTGCCTCACCCCTCTCTCTCTGCCTCACCTCTCTCTCTGCCTCACCCCCTCTCTCTCTCTCACCTCTCTCTCTGCCTGACCCCGCTCTCTTTCCTCACCTCTCTCTCTCTGCCTCACCTCTCTCTCTCTGCCTCACCTCTCTCTCTCTCTCTGCCTCACCTCACCTCTCTCTCTCTGCCTCACCTCTCTCTCTCTCTCTGCCCCGCCTCACCTCTCTCTCTGCCCCACCTCTCTCTATCTCTGCCCCCTCTCTCTCTCTCTCTCTGCCCCACGTCTCTCTCTGCTGACCTCTCTTTCTCTCTGCCCCACCTCTCTCTGCCCCACCTCTCTCTCTCTTTCCCACCTCTCTCTCTGCCCCACCTCTCTCTCTGCCCCACCTCTCTCTCTCTCTCTCTCTGCCCCACCTCTCTCTCTCTGCCCCACCTCGCTCTCTCTCTCTCTCTCTGCCCCACCTCTCTCTCTCTGCCCCACCTCTCTCTCCCTCTCTCTCTCTCTCTGCCCCACCTCTCTCTCTGCCCCACCTCTCTCTCCCTGTCTCTCTCTGCCCCACCTCTCTCTCTCTCTGCCTCACCTCTCTCTCGCTCTGCCTCACCTCTCTCTGCCTCACCACTCTCTCTCTGCCTCACCTTTCTCTCTCTCTCTCTCTGCCTCACCTCTCTCTCTCTCTGCCTCACCTCTCTCTGCCTCACCTCTCTCTCTCTGCCTCACCACTCTCTCTCTCTGCCTCACCTCTCTGCCTCACCTCTCTCTCTTTGCCTCACCTCTCTCTCTTTCTGCCCCACCTCTGCCCCACCTCTCTCTCTCTCTCTCTCTCTCTGCCCCACCTCTCTCTCTCTCTCTCTCACACCCACCTCTCTGCCCCACCTCTCTCTCTCTGCCTCACCTCTCTCTATCTCTGCCCCACCTCTCTCTCTCTCTGCCTCACCTTTCTCTCTGCCTCACCTCTCTCTGCCTCACCTCTCTCTGCCTCACCTCTCTCTCTGCCTCACATCTCTCTCTCTCTCTGCCTCACCTCTCTCTCTGCCTCACCTCTCTCTCTCTCTCTGCCTCACCTCTCTCTCTCTCTCTCTGCCCCACCCCTCTCTCTCTCTCTGCCTCACCCCTCTCTCTCTGCCTCACCTCTCTCTCGCTCTCTGCCCCACCTCTCTCTCGCTCTCTGCCCCACCTCTCTCTCTGCCCCATCTCTCTCTCTCTCTGCCCCACCTCTCTCTCTCTGCCCCACCTCTCTCTCTGCCTCACCTCTCTCTGCCTCACCTCTCTCTCTGCCTCACATCTCTCTCTCTCTGCCTCACCTCTCTCTCTGCCTCACCTCTCTCTCTCTCTCTCTCTCTCTCTCTCTGCCTCACCTCTCTCTCTGCCCCACCCCTCTCTCTCTCTCTGCCTCACCCCTCTCTCTCTTCCTCACCTCTCTCTCTCTGCCTCACCCCCCTCTCTCTCTCTCTCTCTGCCTCACCTCTCTCTCTGCCTCACCTCTCTCTCTCTCTATCTGCCTGACCCCGCTCTCTTTCCTCACCTCTCTCTCTGCCTCACCCCTCTCTCTCTCTCTCTCTGCCTCACCTCTCTCTCTCTCTGCCCCACCCCTCTCTCTCTCTGCCCCACCCCTCTCTCTCTCTCTGCCTCACCCCTCTCTCTCTGCCTCACCTCTCTCTCTCTCTGCCTCACCCCTCTCTCTCTTTGCCTCACCTCTCTCTCTGCCTCACCTCTCTCTCTCTCTGCCTGACCCCGCTCTCTTTCCTCACCTCTCTCTCTCTGCCTCACCTCACCTCTCTCTCTCTGCCTCACCTCTCTCTCTCTCTGCCCCACCTCTCTCTCTCTGCCCCACCTCTCTCTCTCTCTCTGCCCCCCCCCTCTCTGTCTCTCTGCCCCACCTCTCTCTCTGCTAACCTCTCTTTCTCTCTGCTCCACCTCTCTCTTTCCCACCTCTCTCTCTGCCCCACCTCTCTCTCTCTCTCTCTCTCTCTGCCCCACCTCTCTCTCTCTCTCTCTGCCCCACCTCTCTCTCTCTCTCTCTCTCTCTGCCCCACCTCTCTCTCTGCCCCACCTCTCTCTCTCTGTCTCTCTCTGCCCCACCTCTCTCTCTCTCTGCCTCACCTCTCTCTCTCTGTCTCTCTCTGCCCCACCTCTCTCTCTCTCTCTCTCTCTCTGCCTCACCTCTCTCTCTCTCTGCCTCACCTCTCTCTGCCTCACCACTCTCTCTCTGCCTCACCTCTCTCTCTCTCTCTCTCTCTGCCTCACCTCTCTCTCTCTGCCTCACCTCTCTCTGCCTCACCTCTCTCTCTCTCTGCCCCACCTCTCTCTCTGCCTCACCACTCTCTCTCTGCCTCACCTCTCTTTGCCCCACCTCTCTCTCTCTGCCCCACCTCTCTCTCTCTCTCACACCCACCTCTCTGCCCCACCTCTCTCTCTCTGCCTCACCTCTCTCTCTCTGCCCCACCTCTCTCTCTCTCTCTGCCTCACCTCTCTCTGCCTCACCTCTCTCTCTCTCTCTCTCTGCCTGCCTCACCACTCTCTCTCTGCCTCACCTCTCTCTCTCTGCCTCACCCCTCTCTCTCTGCCTCACCTCTCGCTCTGCCTCACCTCTCTCTCTCTCTCTCTGCCTCACCTCTCTCTCTGCCTCACCTCTCTCTCTCTATCTCTCTCTGCCTCACCTCTCTCTCTCTGCCCCACCTCCCCTCTCTCTCTCTGCCCCACCACTCTCTCTCTCTCTGCCCCACCCCTCTCTCTCTCTCTGCCCCACCTCTCTCTCTCTCTCTGCCCCACCTCTCTCTCTCTGCCCCACCTCTCTCTCTCTGCCCCACCCCTCTCTCTCTCTGCCCCACCTCTTTCTTTCTCTCTCTCTCTCTCTCTCTCTCTGCCCCACCTCTCTCTCTCTCTCTCTCTGCCCAACCTCTTTCTTTCTCTCTCTCTCTCTCTCTCTGCCCCACCTCTCTCTCTGCCCTACCTCTCTCTCTCTCTCTCTCTCTCTGCCTCACCTCTCTCTCTCTCTCTCTGCCTCACCTCTCTCTGCCTCACCTCTCTCTCTCTCTCTCTGCCCAACCTCTTTCTTTCTCTCTCTCTCTCTCTGCCCCACCTCTCTCTCTGCCCTACCTCTCTCTCTCTCTCTCTCTCTCTGCCTCACCTCTCTCTCTCTCTCTCTCTCTCTGCCTCACCTCTCTCTCTCTCTCTGCCTCACCCCTCTCTCTCTCTCTCTGCCTCACCTCTCTCTCTCTCTCTGCCTCACCTCTCTCTCTCTGCCTCACCCCTCTCTCTCTGCCTCACCTCTCGCTCTGCCTCACCTCTCTCTCTCTCTCTCTCTGCCTCACCTCTCTCTCTCTATCTCTCTCTGCCTCACCTCTCTCTCTCTGCCCCACCTCCCCTCTCTCTCTCTGCCCCACCACTCTCTCTCTCTCTGCCCCACCCCTCTCTCTCTCTCTGCCCCACCTCTCTCTCTCTCTCTGCCCCACCTCTCTCTCTCTGCCCCACCTCTCTCTCTCTGCCCCACCCCTCTCTCTCTCTGCCCCACCTCTTTCTTTCTCTCTCTCTCTCTCTCTCTGCCCCACCTCTCTCTCTCTCTCTCTCTCTGCCCAACCTCTTTCTTTCTCTCTCTCTCTCTCTCTCTGCCCCACCTCTCTCTCTGCCCTACCTCTCTCTCTCTCTCTCTCTCTCTCTCTCTGCCTCACCTCTCTCTCTCTCTCTCTCTCTCTCTCTCTGCCTCACCTCTCTCTCTCTCTCTCTGCCTCACCCCTCTCTCTCTCTCTCTGCCTCACCTCTTTCTCTCTCTCTGCCTCACCTCTCTCTCTCTCTGCCTCACCTCTCTCTGCCTCTCTCAGCTCCACCTCTCTGCAGTGTGTAGAGGGGTATCCAGGGGTGTAATCAGGGTAGTGGTATGTGTGATCAGAGTGAGGGGGCAGACGACGTCCCAATGTACATAAACTGACCGCTCCATGCTTTAGATAGATGCACACAGACCGACAACCACATTAGGAGAGAGTAGACGGCACACACATAGGTAGATTCACGTACAGAGGACTACCTTTAGGACGGCCTAGTGTTTTTAGGCTACACCGCTGTAAATTAACTAGGCTAGTAGTGATTTTCAAACCACTTACCTGCTAATCTACGGCGGCGTAGCCTAAACCGAACGGGCGTAAAGGGCGCCTAATTCAAATTACTGGGAGGGGGGCGTGTAGTATGGAAATGAGGCTTGACCTCACGTTTTTTGACGTTTTTGCATACTTCGCATGCTCCGGGCGCCTACATTTCCCAGGGCGCATTGCGGCTAAGTACGCCGTACGGGCCTATTGATTTAGACGCGGACGTAAACGACGTAAATCCCGATTCGCGGACGACTTGCGCATACGACGTAAAAAATTCGAACCTCGCGGCGGGAACGGCGGCCATACTTAACATTGTTATTCCACCTCATAGGTGGAATAACTTTAGGCGGCCTATCCCTTACGGAAACGACGTAATGCGACGGTGTAGGCCTAGCGTTCGGCGTATCCCCTCATTTACATAATCTACGCCAGCCGCAATGGAAGCGCCATCTAGCGGCCAACAGAAACATTGCAAGCTAAGATAGAACGGCGCAAGCCGGCCTATCTTAGCATTGTTTAAGCGTATCTCTCTGTTTGAGCATACACTTAAACAAACGCCGGCGTAGATTCAGAGTTAGGCCGGCTTATCTACTGATATCTACTGATAAGCCGGCCTAACTCTTTGTGAATCTACCTAACAGATTATAGGATGAGGCCGTACTACAAACATACACCTAACATTAGAGAAAGGGGGCCATATTCTCAAAAAATATCCGCCTGCTGCGCTTAGGGCACTTACACTCCGCTGTCCCAACTTACTGGAGCAGGTGTTGTATTCCCCAAACACTTGCTCCATAAGTTGGGACAGCGGAGTGTAAGTGTCCCGGCGTAGCCTGGCGGATCTCCAAGGGGGCGTCTTCTATTCAAATGAAGCGCGCCCCCGATGCGAAAGAACTGGGCATGCGCCGGGCTGCAAAAAGCCCAGTGCGCATGCTCCAGTTCTCGGCGGAAAACGTCAATGACGCCGACGTGTGCGTCATTGACGTAAAGTCGTATTCAAGAACGACTTACGTAAACGACGTACCCGACGAAAAAACACGACGGGGACCCGACGCCATCCGTAACATGGCCTACGCGAGACTTGCGGAAATTTAATCCTCCATATAGCAGGACTAAATTTCCGCTTACGCAAACGACGTTAGCGACGGTTACGCAACGCAAACTCGTTCGGGAATTGGCGTAGAAGGATCATTTGCATATGCAAATGACTCCTTCACGTAAATGCCATCTAGCGGCGGCCGGCGTCATTGCATTTAAGATCCGCCAGTGTAAGTGACTTACAGATGGCGGATCTTGGGCCAGATTCACAGAAGAGATACGATGGAGTATCTCAGATACACCATCGTATCTCGGATTTTTATTGGTCCTATCTATGCACCTGATTCATAGAATCAGATACGCATAGATAGGGCTAAGATCTGACAGTGTCACACTGTGTTACACTGTCGGATCTTTTTTTTGATTTAAAAATGGCGCCGGGGGCGTTCCCGCTGATTTACACTGAATAATATGTAAATCAGCGAGATACGCGAAATTCACGAACGTACGCGGACCCGACGCTGTGTTCTTACGTCGTTTCCGTAGCGCGGTACCCGTCGTATACTTACCCCTGCTAAAAGCAGGGGTAAGTATTGTTAAGTATGGCCGTCGTTCCCGCGTCGATTTGAAATTTCCTACGTCGTTTGCGTACGCCGATTCACGAACACGCGCGTCGCAAGTCCCGCTCACGTCGCAACCACTGACGTCCTATTGACGTCAGTGGGAGCAATGCACGCCGGGAAATTCCCCGGACGACGCATGCGTATTTAAATCGGCGCGGGAGCGCGCCTGATTTAAATAGTACACTCCCCAGCCGCGGAATTGAATTCCGCCGGGGGAGTTAGGATCCGCCGTCGCAAGTTTGGAGGTAAGTGTGTTGTGAATTTGACACTTTCCTCACAAACTTGCGAGGGCGGATCTTAAAACACATAGGTTACACGGATCTAAAGATCCGCTAACCTTTGTGAATCTGGCCCCTTAAGTGTATCTATGCAAAAATGATTCTGAGAATCAGGAGCATAGATACACTGGCCAAAAAAGGGAGTTACGATGGAGTATCTGACTTACTCCATCGTAACTTCACTGAGAATATGGCCCAGGATGAGTAGCGTCCAGTAGGGTAGCTTAGTGTAGTCAGTGTAGGTCCTGCCCTAGAAGAGTCTACCTTGCCGTGGTGGGCAGGCTTGGAATCTCTTGGTCAGAAGTGTGCCAGCGAATGGGCGAGAGGATCGCTAGATCTTCACTTCTGGCCAATTGATTTTACTAAAGGACTCTTGGTTTATTCAGAGTATATATATATATAGTTGTAAAAGGAAAAAATGTGTATAGGTCCATAATTATAATTTCATAAACACACAATAAAAATTTGGTATATTTACATTTGAATTGCTTCCTCTTTTATTTATTCCTTTCATGACTGGGGATCATTACCACTTGGATGCTAAGGCCCACATTTGCAAGCCTGCTGCCCCCCTTGCACGCCTTGTTGGCCTAGGCCAGGATACAGCGCTGATAGTATGGCCGATATCGCACCGCATTCGGTCCAAACGCGCACAGGACCCTTTTTTCTGTTCGGACCAGAATCGGATCACATGGGTATTCACACATATGTGATGTGATTCGTGTCCGAACTGTCAGTTCGCAGCGCGATACGCGAGCTGAAATGGGGGTGTCGTTAAAGCGGACCTAAAAATGGAACTTCCGCTTAACCCACTCCTCGCCCCCTTACATGCCACATTTGGCATGTAATTTTTTTGGGGGGTGAGTGGGGGCTTCAGGAGAAGGGGACTTCCTGTCCCTCTTCCTCCTTCCGCCGAGGGGCTGGTAAGGCGATTAGCTTAATCGCCTTATTGCAGCCCCTCCCTGTAGGCGAGCGCCTGTCCGATCAGATGGCGCCGCTTGCGCATGCGCAGTGCCGCTCGCGCATGCGCAGTGGGTGCCCGGCCGTGAAGCCGAAAGCTGTCACTGCCGGGTGCCCACACAAGGAATGAAGACGCCGGCGAGGGGGGGCGAGGAGCGGAGCCGTGGAGCAGGTAAGTGTCTGTTTATTAAAAGCCAGCAGCCACACTTTTTGTAGCTGCTGACTTTTAATAAACTTAAAAAAAAGTCTGGAACTCCCCTTTAACATTTAATGACACTCCCCAGCAGTTTGCATATGGCAGTGTGAACTGTCATGCAAGTGTCGTGGCAGCGAAGGGGTTAACCACTAGGTGGCACTGAAGGGGTTAAGTGTGTCCTAGGGAGTGATTCTCACTGTTAGGGGGAGGAGCTACCAGTGACACGTCACTGATCACTGTTGCCGATCACGGGGGAACAGTAGATCAGTGACATGTCGCTAGGCAGAACAGGGGAATGCCTTGTTTAGGCCGGATTCACACTAGCGAATTTCAGCTCTCTTATCTCTGCAGAGAGATAAGAGAGCTGTTCAGCAGATCATCTCCCTTTTAGCTGCAAATTTGGAGACAGGGGGGGGAGGGGGGAAGTGTATTGAGGTGAATGAGAAAAATTTCTGAAGAGAAATGAACACATCTGCGAATCAGATGCGTGCTCGTAGAAGATAATGGGCCTGAATTCGCACCTGAGCCGCACCGTAATGCCTAGAAAACGCACACGTATTTTTCGGCAATGCGCAGTGCGAATGCATCGCACATATGTGAACCAGCCTCATTGAAATCAATAGGCTAGATTCAGTAAGAATTTACGTTGGCGTATCTATTGATACGCCGCGTAAGTTCTAG